>NW_024070186.1:55158978-55286248 GCF_014754425.2 Oryx dammah
TGTGTGTGTGTGTGTGTGTGTGTGTGTGTGTGTGTGTGTGTGTGTGTAGGCTTCCCTGGTAGCTCAGCTGGTACAGAATTCGCCTGCAATGCAGGAAACCCAGGTTCGATTCCTGGGTCAGGAAGTTCCCTTACAGAAGGGATGGGTTACCAGGCCAGTACTCTTGGGCTTCCCTGGTGACTCAGATGGTAAAGAATCCAGCTGCAATATGGCAGACCTGGGTTCTATCCCTGGGTTGGGAAGATCACCTGGAGGATGGCATGGAAACCCACTTCAGTGTTCTTGCCTGGAGAATCCCCATGGACAGAGGTGCCTGGCGGCTACAGCCCAAAGGGTCATAGAGATTCGGACATGAGTGAGCAACTAAGCACAGCACAGATACACACACACACACACACACACACAGATTATATCTTCCTCCTTCCTTGGTCATATGAATATATAGCATCGCATCCACTCTGTTCATGAAACTAATCTTTTAGTATCGTTATTTATTTGACTTGCAGCTCTCATACTTTACCCATCAGTGCATCCTGTCATTTCTTTTTAAAATGCATCTCATTTGCATTGCTACTGATTTTCAGCTGCATAAAATTTTACCAACATAACAGTGGTACTTTTAACTTTCATCATATATTTATACTTTGCTTTAAAGCCTTGATAAAAAGCAAATATGTATTAAAGAAAAGCTTGTCATAGATAAAGAACATATTGTGAAAATGGATATTTATAGAATTACAAGGTATCTATATAGAATCATAGTTGTGTCCATAGAATCAGTGTTGTATTTTTAAACCTCATTCCTGGAAGCACTGCAGATGTCAGATCAATTTGGAATGCTGAATAGTTCCTCTGGGAATGACATGGCAGCAACCAAAATAGTATTTGGCCAAATTAAAAATGTATGCCAATGATGCCAAAAGCCATAGTAACCTGGCAGGTATGTAGCTATTATTTAACTGTATGATCGTTGTTAGTTTTTCCACTGAAAAACTATTGGCTGTTTATGCAGAAATGGAGCCCGTGACTTAGGCAGAGTCTTTCTTTTGATGTCCTTGGTAACTGGTTGGGGATTGTATCCAGTTACAGGACACAATCTCTCAAGCAAACTATTTGGAAGAAGTTTTAATAAATTATATAGTATCTCCTGAAAGATGATACTGTGAAAGTGCCACACTCAATATGCCAGCAAATTTGGAAAACTCAGCAGTGGCCACAGGACTGGAAAAGGTCCGTTTTCATTCCAATCCCAAAGAAAGGCAATGCCAAAGAATGTTCAAACTACTGCACAACTGCACTCATCTCACACACTAGTAAAGTAATGCTCAAAATTCTCCAAGCCAGGCTTCAACAATATGTGAACCGTGAACTTCCTGATGTTCAAGCTGGTTTTAGAAAAGGCAGAGGAACCAGAGATCAAATTGCCAACATCCGGTGGATCATGGAAAAAGCAAGAGAGTTCCAGAAAAACATCTATTTCTGCTTTATTGACTATGCCAAAGCCTTTGACTGTATGGATCACAATAAACTGTGGAAAATTCTGAGAGAGATGGGAATACCAGACCACCTGACCTGTCTCTTGAGAAATCTGTATGCAGGTCAGGAAGCAACAGTTAGAACTGGACATGGAACAACAGACTGGTTCCAAATAGGAAAAGGAATGCGTCAAGGCTGTATATTGTCACCCTGCTTATTTAACTTCTATGCAGAGTACATCATGAGAAACGCTGGACTGGAAGAAACATAAGCTGGAATCAAGACTGCTGGGAGAAATATCAATAACCTCAGATATGCAGATGACACCACCCTTATGGCAGAAAGTGAAGAGGAACTAAAAAGCCTCTTGATGAAAGTAAAAAAGGAGAGTGAAAAAGTTGGCTTAAACCTCAACATTCAGAAAACCAAGATCATGGCCTCTGGTCCCATCACTTCATGGGAAATAGATGGGGAAACAGTGGAAACAGTGTCAGATTTTATTTTGGGGGGCTCCAAAGTGACTGAAGATGGTGATTGCAGCCATGAAATTAAAAAACACTTACTCCTTGGAACAAAAGTTATGACCAACCTAGATAGCATATTCAAAAGCAGAGACATTACTTTGCCGACTAAGGTCCCTCTAGTCAAGGCTATGGTTTTTCCAGTAGTCATGTATGGATGTTAGAGTTGAACTGTGAGGAAGGCTGAGCATCGAAGAATTGATGCTTTTGAACTGTGGTGTTGGAGAAGACTCTTGAGAGTCCCTTGGACTGCAAGGAAATCCAACCAGTCCATTCTGAAGGAGATGAGCCCTGGGATTTCTTTGGAAGGAATGATGCTAAAGCTGAAACTCCAGTACTTTGGCCACCTCATGTGAAGAGCTGACTCACTGGAAAAGACTCTGATGCTGGGAGGGATTGGGGACAGGAGGAGAAGGGGACAACAGAGGATGAGATGGCTGGATGGCATCACGGACTCGATGGACATGAGTCTGAGTGAACTCCAGGAGTTGGTGATGGACAGGGAGGCCTGGCGTGCTGCAATTCATGGGGTCACAAAGAGTAAGACATGACTGAGCGACTGAACTGAACTGAACTGATATAGTATCTCACCTACAAACAGAAATTGGAGAATATCTAATTAAGGATTAATTTTGATTATATATTTTTAATAATCAGAGTGATGTCCCTATTCTGAAATGATAACAAATTTATTTTTTGGTACAAATTAGCCTGATCTTAGTGTTTACTGAAGATTCTTTCAATTTTAAATGTTTATTCATAAGACCACTAATAAAATAAATATTATTGTAAGTGATTTTTTTTGTATGTTCATGGGTCGTAGAACTCTCCTCTCTCACCTGCATGCTTGTCTTGTGGTTAATATTGCTATTTGGAAAAATTTTGTTTTCATAGTTCTTAAAATTCCAAATTGGCCATAGTGGCCCAAGTGCCTGAAAATGCAGTATGTGTTCTTAAGTTTAGGAGAATTAGTAATATTTATAAATAGTTTCCTCTGGATCTACATTATTGTTGTTTTATTAGATAGTGCTCAATGGGCAATATTATGAAGTGGGACAGTCTGCTGTTTTAAAAGTGCTGGAATTTTTCCCTTTTATCATTCAAGGAAGAATTTCACACTAAAGACATTACTTCAACCTTATAAATACACTATCCTGGAAAACGTTGTATGAGGATACTTTCATATTTATAAGGTTTGGAGTAGTCAAATAGTCTCATTAATCATATATACAGTGAAAATAATATTAAATTTGATCTGTATTTGTGACTTGCCTCTTCCAGGTAGAGTGTGTTAGATCATGTCATTTATCTTCAATTTAATCCTTTAATTAATAACTGTAATGATACTTAGCAATGAATTAGTATTATTTTAAATAATTATTGCAAATAATTATTACATCGTCATTACTGTCACCTTTATCATCACCAATTTACATCATGATTATCATCAAATTTAATGTTATTGTAGAAGATTCCTGAACCCCCATACTACAAGCATATATATGAATTTGAATCCACTGTTTATTGAGTTAAAAAGCAGAATTCAGAATTAATATATTATCAAGAAGCAAATACAATTTTGACTATTTTCTATCTATTCTATGCTTGGACATGCAAAAATATATAAATAACTAACTTGGAAAAATGAAATAAGATACAGAAAGTATAGATTTGGGAGGTGCAAATGTTTAATTCAAGTAAAATAGATTATCAGGTGCTTCTAGGCTATTTCATGGCCAAGTTGAAAACACAGAAAAGGCTTTGGGCAATCACAAATAAATGAATGCTCTATGCTGAATTTTAACTCCTCAAACTATCTTTTAAGTAATGTTGTTATATCAGTTATAGAATCTGACAGAGAAATTACATTTGCTAGAGTTATTATAATAAATGAATAATGATACAAAATAAATTATAATATAAAAATTAGTTTTGAAATAAAGTATACTTTATGCCATTTGTGCTGAACAATGATAATCTAAGGTAAAATTAGATAATTAAAGAATTCAGAAATTCTCTAATATACAAATGCAAGTATTTTTGACAGATTCAATAATCAGCATTGTTGATAGCAAAACAGAAAGTTACACACATCTGGCAAATAAAACTGTGTGAATCCTTTATTTGTTACAAGTTTAATTTTTCCCTTGCATGTTTTCTGACTCTTACATTGGTTTTGTGTGCTTTTGCATAACCATATATAACATATTATGTGCTAAAATATAAAACACTAGGCTTGAGTAGTTGGTGAATAGTCCAATTGCTCATTCATCCACCTAGTCATTTAGGAAACAAAAATATCTGAGTATCTATTTGCAGTTAGCATTGTACATAGAAAACTAATGTCACATCTTGGTGTCTCACAGTCTAGATAATGAGGAAGATTTAAAAACAATGACTGAAATGTGATATTAAGAGACTGTCTTTTCTCCACTATATATTTTTGCCTCTTTGTTATAGTTTAAATAACAATAGGTGTGTGGGGTCTCTGGACTTTCTATCTTATTCCATTGATCTAGGTTTTTGTTCCTTTTTGTGCCAGCACAATGCTGTTTTGATTACTCTAGCTTTGTACTATAGTAGTCAAAAATCTGGGAGCCTGATTCCCACAGCTCCATTCTTCTTTCTCAAGATTGTTTAGCTATTCAGGGGCTTTTGTGTCTCCATGCTATGGAGAGCAATCTAGAAGTTCCTTAAAAAATTGAAAAGATAGCTACCATAAGACCCAGAAATCCCACTCAAGCATATATTCAGAGAAAACCATAAGTTGAGAAGATTCTTGCACCTTGATGTTCACTGAAGCACAATTTACAATAGCAAGGGCATGGAAGTAATTTAAATGTCAACAGAGGAATGGATAAAGAAGGTGTTGCACATTATATATATATAAAGGCATATCATTTAGCCATAAAAAGGAATAAAATAGTTCCATTTGCAGAAATGTAAATGGACCTAGAGATTGTCAAACAGTGTGAAATGTCACAAAGTGAAAAATAAATGTCATATACTATCACATGTATGTGAAATCTAGAAAAATGATACAGTTGAACCTAATTGCAAAGTAGAGTCACAGAAGTAGAGAACAAACTTAAGGCTACCAAGGGGAGAAGGCAGGGGAGGGATAAGCTGGGAGACTGGGATCTACATATACCGACTATTATATATAAGATAACCAATAAGACAAGACTGGAAAAGGGAAGTTTTCATTCCAATCTCAAAGAAAAGCAATACCAAAGAATGTTCAAACTACTGCACAATTGCACTCGTCTCACACACTAGCAAAGAAATGCTCAAAATTCTCTAAGACAGGCTTCAACAGCAAGTGAACTGTGAACTTCCACATGTTCAAGCTGGATTTAGAAAAGGCAGAGGAACCAGAGATCAAATTGCCAACATCCGTTGGGTTATTAAAAAAGCAAGAGAGTTCCAGGAAAACATCTAATTCTGCTTTAGTGACTTTACCAAAGCCTTTGACTGTGTGGCTCATAACAAACTGAAAAATTCTTAAAGAGATGGGAATACCAGACCACTTAACCTGCCTTCTGAGAAATCTGTATGCAGGTCAAGAAGCAACAGCTAGAATTGAACATGGAACAGCAGACTGGTTCCAAATAGGGAAAGGAGTGCATCAGGGCTGTATATTGTAACCCTGCTTATTTAACTTAGTGCAGAGTACATCATAAGAAATGCTGGGCTGGAGGAAACACAAGCTGGAATCAAGATTGCTTTGAGAAATATCAATAACCTCAAATATGCATATGACACCACCCATATGGCAGAAAGTGAAGAAGAACTAAAGAGCCTCTTGATGAAAGTGAAAGAGGAGAGTGAAAAAGTTGGTTTAAAAACTCAACATTCAGAAAACTAAGATCATGGCATCCAGTCCCATCACTTCATGGCAAATAGATGGGGAAACAATGGAAACAGTGACAGACTTTATGTTTTGGGGCTCCAAAATCACTGCAAATGGTGATTGAAGCCATGAAATTAAAAGACGATTGCTCCTTGGAAGGAAAGTTATGACCAAGGTAGATAGCATATTCAAAAACAGAGACATTACTTTGCTGACAAAGGTCCATCTAGTCAAAGCTATGGTTTTTCCAATACTCATGTATGGATGTGAGAGTTGAACTATAAAGAAAGCTGAGCACTCAAGAATTGATGCTTTTGAACTGTGGTGTTTGAGAAGCCTCTTGAGAGTCCCTTGGACTGCAAGGCACTCCAACCAGTCCATCCTAAAGGAAATCAGTCCTGAATATTCATTGGAAGGACTGATGATGAAGCTGAAACTCCAATACTTTGGCCACCTGATGTGAAGAACTGACATTTGAAATGACCCTCATGCTGGGAAAGATTGAAGGTGGGAGGAGAAGGGGACACAGAGAATGAGTGGTTGGATGGCATCACTAACTCGATGGACATGAGTTTGAGTAAGCTTGGAGAGTTGGTGATGGTCAGGGAAGCCTGGTGTGCTGCAGTCTATGAGGTCTCAAAGAGTCAGACATGACTGAGTGACTTAACTGACTTGAACTAAACTGATATGACAATAACCACTATAGCAAGGGTGTGAAGGCTACTATAAACTATGACAGGACCCTTCTACTGGTATGTCCTCCATATATTTTATGTACATTTAACTTTTACTTTCCCACATTTCATATGACCTCCACTGGGTGGAGGTTAAAAATTTTTTGAAACTTACAAGCTGTGGGACAGGCCACAGACAATTAGCTGCAACGTCAAATGGCACAAGGGTGAGAATATCAAATAATTCCTGTATTACCACTTGAAACTAAAAGGTGATACCTGTCTGTGCTATTTATGTCTGAGAATGCTTTGTATTTTCATACGTGCACTATCACGTGTAGTTCCTTTGTCTCTGGAAAGGATCAGGAAAGGATAGAAGTGTTACAACTAGTCTTTCCCACCCCCATATTATTTGCATATTAGAGGGAATATTCTATTTACTGAATTACTTCTCACACACTGCTAGATGACACCATGGCCAAACCTGGAAGGCAAAAAGTTGAGATTTATTCACCACATCCAAATTATTTAAAGGCAATTTTTAGTACAAAGACTTCTTAAAAATGAAATCGATTTTTTAGTGGGACAAGAGCTAAATTAAATAGGATACAGGATCAACAAGAAAAGATAGCGCTGTCTTAAGCTAATAGATAGGTAAAGTCATTCTGGATATAGATGATTGTCCATTAATCTAGGAAGGAGGAGATAATTTTGAGTTTTAATGATGAGTTCTACTTGAGTATGACCAGTTGTTGATAACTATTGTATATCTGGATGATAATGCTCAGATGATATCTGGAAATACTACTTTAGAGTACAGGAGAGTGGTGAAAGATAGAAACACAAATATGATATTTTCAGCATACTGGTAGTAGCTGAAACCATGCAAGATGAAAGATTATGTAAGGCACTTTCAACACCAATATTTGTAGAACATTTCATTGGCATTTTTTCGGAATCAGACCAATAGCCTTTGTTAACATTACAACAAAGGAGAGAATGCAGTGCTATTATATTACTCTAAATGGCTTGTGTGCTAGTTTCCTGTAGCTGCTGTAACACTTTCTCAGAAACTCAATGTTTTAAAACAATAGAAGCTTATTCTCTCACAATTCTGGATGCCAGCAGTCCACAATAAGTATCACTGGGACTAAATCAGGGTGTTATCATAGCCACATTTCCTCTGAAGACTCTAAGAAAGAATTTGTTTCTTGCCCTTTCCAGGGCTTCCCAGGTGGCTCAAGTGTTAAAGAATCTACAGGAGGTGCAGGGGACACAGGTTCAATCCCTGGGTCAGGAAGATCCCCTGGAGAAAGAAATGGCAGCCCACTCCAGTATTCTTGGCTGGGATGATCCCTTGGACAGAGGAGCCTGGTGGGTTACAGTCCATGGGGTCACAAAGAGTTTGACAGGACTGAGCATACATAAATGCATTCCTCTTCCAGGGGCTCTTCTGGGGGCTGCTGATATTCCTTGGCACGTGGCCACATCACTCTAGTCTTTGCTTCTGTCATGCATTGTTTACATCTCTTCTTCCTCTGTGGTAACATCTCCCTCTGCTTTCCCCTTATAAGGATACATCTGATTGTATTTAAAGCTTATGCAGTTTAAAGCTAATAACCAAGAAATCCCCCCATTCCTCATCCCAAGATCTCTAATTTAAATATATCTATAAAGTCCTTTGTTGATATGTAAGGTAACATCTACAGATTCCAAGCATTAGGATGGGGACATCTTTTTATTTTCCCCATTGGAATTTGGGGAGGTGCTACAAGCAGCCAACCACAACTAATATCTATCCTCAATGTGTAGATTTTTCATTATTTCTAACATCACCCCTGAACTTGGAAAACAGTAAAAAAAAAAAAAGAAAAAGTAACATGAAATATCTCATCATTTTTTTATTGATTACAAGTTGATATGACATTTTAGGCATACTGCATTAAGTAAAACATGTATTTGAAATAATTTTACTTCCTTTTCAGGATGGCTATTAGAAAATTTTAAATTGCATGTGAAGTTAACATTTCATTTCTATTAGCAGTTATCTAGAATGTGTGTGTGTGTCAGATTAAATCACTTGATATTATAGATAAGTTGCTATTTTCTTACAAATAAATAATTATAATTTCTGAAAACTTCATACTAAAGAAATTAAATGCTTAGTTTTATTTTATAGGTGTACTTTATTGTAGTCCATATTGAATCAAACTGCTTACTGTTGCTTTTCTTCATTTCACAGCAACAAATCAACAGAAATTCATGTGAAAATCACTGACCACCATATGCTGCTCCAGCTTCCGTCAGCTCCTAATTCTAGGAGCTTGAGAACTAAAGCAAACCATAGACAGCCACAGGCACTCACTACCAGCCCTGACAAAGCAAATCACAAAAGTTGCCTCACAAGGTGAGTGCCAGACTGACAGACAATCTCTTAGAACTGAAAGGAAATAAGATAATTGAAGAAGTTGACAGTTTTTTTTTTTTTTTTTAAGGTCATATTCTAAAGGGAGAAGGGTGGTGAGGAAAAAAGGGGAAATGTTTATGATGGGGAGAGATCCAAGGGAAGCTTGTAGTTGGAAGTCTTCTCAGAAAGGAAGTCTGAAATTTGAAGAGACTTGTTTGTAGGTCTGGAGAAGAATTGGAGAGGAGTGGTCAGAGGAGAAAACCTAAGAGGTTCTGACCAGTAAATTTGAGAGGAAGAATGTACCTTTATATGCTGCTGCTGCTGCTAAGTCGCTTCAGTCTTGACCCACTCTGTGCGACCCCATAGATGGCAGCCCACCAGGCTCCTCCATCCCTCAGATTCTCCAGGCAAGAATACTGGAGTGGGTTGCCATTTCCTTCTCCAATGCGTGAAAGTGAAAAGCGAAAGTGAAGTTGCTCAGTAGTGTCTGACTCTTAGCGACCCCATGGACTGTAGCCCACCAGGCTCCTCCGTCCATGGGATTTTCCAGGCAAGAGTACTGGAGTGGGGTGCCATTGCCTTCTCCAAGTACCTTCATATTTGTCATTCTAAATTTATTTATAATATTCACCTTTGAATGCAAAACTTTTGAGCTACAAAATGATAAAATGATTTCCCAAGGTCACAGAGATATTAAATATCAAGTGTAAATTTAGATCTATCAATTAGTGTGTAGGATATTCTTTTAGAATATTAAAGCCTGACTGAATGGTGAATATATGAGGGTGGAAAACATGACATGCGACTTGAGAAAATTTGGGTAATTTCCATGATAGGAGTCTGTGTGTGACTGGAGTTGGAGAAAGAGGAGGCAGGCCACGGAAGTGTTTATATTTGAAGCTATTTGTGGCAACTGTGGGAATAAACCATGTCCAGAGAGCACAGAAGAAATGGGACATTGGTTGGCCTTTTAACTAGTCAAAGTTTTGAACTTGACTGGTTTCCTAGCATCCCGCTATATTTCTAGTAAGCTTTGACCTTTACATTTTTAGATAAGTGCCTGTAAGAAATGTAAGTCTAGTTATACCTCAAATCTCACACATCTGAAAGAAACACAGTGAAAACACCAGTTCAAGTTTTAGTTCACTGTCAAAAGGAAGGTGTTCAAAGGACAATGCTAGCACACAATTAAGGTGACTTAAAAGTACCAAGATATCACATCAGCCTTCAGAATTCCCAACTACATACTTCTCAATTTATGCTATTCTTGTTAGAAATCATTTCATTTTCATTTCACCCAGAAACTTCTGGAGCTCCATGCCCCCCCCCCCTTTTTTTTCTTCAAATGTTAGTATTGCTCTTGTTCCAGTGGACTCTTTTATCCTTGGGCTCTGAGATAAATTATTTTATTGATGCCCTTCCCTGGCACACTATTGGTCTCTAATCACTGAAGCATTCAGTCTGTAAGTAAATGACAGAGTAGTGGCTGGATATGAGTGGAGAGAAGAAAATTCTATGCACTAAGAGACTTGGCCCAGCAAAAATTTACAAATTCCAAATATGACTTTCATCCTTGCTGCTCTTTGGAAACCTCTTTTCATTAACTGCTTGGAGTTTTCCATATTCGGATTTCTCAATATCCTTCTTGACTTGTAGCTGTTAGTCTGGCCTCTCATTTAGCTAAAATCATGACACTTGATCCAGGCTCTCTCATTTCAGCTCATTTCAGTCAATCACTGTCTCTCTATAGAGATCATTTCATCCTTCCCCAAAGTCTGAGGAAAAGAGAGCATTTTAAAGCAAATATCCTTTAACTAAGCTCTACTTCAGATCCCATTTTGTTTTCTTAAAAATGTAAACGGCAGTATTTACTTTTCTTCTTTTACCTTTTCTTTCCTATTTACTCTTTCTAAAGTCCTGATCATTTAAGGTTAATATTTATTTTAAATTTTGGCAAATTAATAAGATAAATAACATATCATTATTCTTTAAATTGATCTGTAGTTATATGATTAAAAATTTAAATATTTAGCACTCATTTCCTACTCTGTGAACTGTCTTTTGAATATTTATTAACTATATCTATGGATACTTTAGTATAAATTTTGCTATGTTTTTTTAATTTATGAATTAATATTTAGCACTTATCATTTTTATGACAAATATGTTTGTTTGCTACATTTTACTAATGTGTAAGAAAAATGGTAAAAATTACAAAGGTTTAATTTTGTGCATCACATTAGTCACCATTTCTCTTTGTGATATCTTCAAATATTTCTAATCTTAGAATGTCATTAGCTTCCTATATTCCAGATTAATATATCATTAAATATTTTTATCTTATTAATTTCAAATTTTGAATTCCTGTAGAATCATTTTATTCTTTCTCATAATACCCGATTTATCATAAGTAATGAAACAGTAAATCATCTAGCTTAATTCATACTCCATGTCAATAATTTAGAAGATATACTTTTCTAAAATTAAATCATATTTGACAAATTTACTGATTCATTCTTAGACAAAAATAATAAGCATAGTAATGATAAGAATTGTGTATATTTTTATGCACAAAATCTAATATTTAATACTGTTAATGCTATGTATATTACATAATGGGCTTTCAATGACTTGTTTGCTGAATTGGATTACAAAATTGAGTTGTCACATGTCAATGTCATGGTATTTTATTAATACTTTGCAGGATCTTCTTGAAACTATTCTTTTAACCAAGTTATACACTATTCCTTCTATATTCTTTCTTATTTCTATCCAGTTTTGGACCATGTTGGCATAGTCTCCTCTCTATTTCTCATTCTTGAATTTAACTGCCTTATTTCAAAAGGTATACTTTTGCCCAGTAATGTTGCTTCTATCTGTCACATTTTGGATACCCACCCATCTTCAGTCTTTAGTACTCATATCTGCATGAGATCTTTTTTTTATGGGAATGGCCATGTCCATTAACAAATATGGCAGCCATCACTTTCCCCTAAATCACTATACTTCAGGCTTTCTGATGTTACCTGTAGTAAGAACACAGAGATATACTTGCTTGGTTAATTGTTTATTAACCATATATTTTATTTTATGAAAATCATTTTTAATAATGTTAGCACTAGCAAAGACCAGATGGATTCAGAGATTCCAAATTGGAAATTATTAAGCAGATTGTGTTTGCTAAGGAATGAAACCCCATACTCTATATATTGTATAAAAAAATAAAGGAAATAAAAGAATGACAATGGAAGAAAAACAGGCACAGTTTTCTGGTATTTGTCTTAATATTGGAAAAGAGCTTCATAAGCAGTTAGATGGGCTTCCCTGATGGCACAGCAGATAAAGAATCCACTTGCAATTCAGGAGACACAGGAGATGTGAGTTTGATCCCTGGGTCAGGTAGATCCTCTGGAGATGGAAATGGCAACCCACTCTAGTATTCTTGCCTTAAAAGAATCTCATGGGCAAAGGAGCCTGCTGAGCGACAATCCATGGGTTCGCAAAAAGTCGGATACAACTGAGCCTGCGCGCACACACTCACATGTAGTTAGATGATCAAACATTAAAATATATTTATTTATTTATTTATTTTTGGCAACATGGATCTTCATTGCTGCCCTTGGGCTTCTTCTAGTTGTGGCAAGTGAAAACTACACTTCAGTTTCAGTGTGTGGGCTTCTCATTACTGTGGCTTCTCTTGCTGTAGACCACAGGCTCTAGGTGCATAGGTTCAGTAGTTGCAGCTTTTGTCTCAGAGAGTGGACTAAGTAGTTTTGACTTATGGATTTAACTACTCTGTGGCATGTGGAATCTTCCTCAACTAGGGATAAAACCCATGTGCCCTGCATTGGCAGACTGATTCTTAACCACTGGACCACCAAGGAAGTTGCCAAATGTTCTTAGAAGATATAGATTGAGTTTATAATTTAAAACTTCCTAAAACAGAAATAGAGGATAGAGAGGAGGGACAGTCAGAGATGAATGCAAGAAACTGGACAAGAAAATAATATAAAGATTTTGATAGAGCACCTAGTGTTTCCTGCCTTCTATAATTATTTTTTTAAAGAAATAGACTTGAAGAAGAATAAACAGGTGTACATGTTGTTTTAAGATTGGTGAGAAGAAAAAGAATGACTCTGAGGCTAAAACTGTGTGGTAACACCATAAAACAAGATTTATAGATAGAACTGGGAGTGTGAGATTTCACAGTTTTGCCTAAGGCCAGCTCCATTGATCTTCATCCATACACCAGGCAAATACAAGTATTGTAGAAATATTTCCTGCCTTGTATATCTCTGTAAGTTCGCATTTTTGTATGAACTATATCATACTTTTTGCAGGAACTACAACATAATGTTTATGTTTAATAAGAAGAAAGTTATAGACTAAAATGTCTCTCTATGGCTAATTAAAATAATAGTAACAAGCATTTGTTAAACACTAACTGTAGGTCAGATATTATGCTAATATGTTAAGTCCTTATATCATGTTTCATTTTATTCTCACAAAAATGCGGTAAATGTAATATTCACTTTACAGATGAGGAGACTGGGGTTTAGGGAGATCAGTATCTGGTGAGGGTCACACAAGTATAAGTGATAGAGCTGGAAAGTGAATGAGTCATCAGTAAAAAGAATCTGATCACAGAGCTACTATATTAACCCTGATATTAAGTCACCTTAAATCTAATTTCCAATATTCAGTTCAGTTCAGTTCATTCGCTCAGTCGTGTCTGACTGTTTGAGACCCCATGAATTGCAGCACTCCAGTACTCTTGTTTGGGAAATCCCATGCATGGAGGAGCCTGGTAGGCTGCAGTCCATGGGGTCACTAAGAGTCGGACATGACTGAGCGACTTCACTTTCGCTTTTCACTTTCATGCATTGGAGAAGGAAATGGCAACCCACTCCAGTGTCCTTGCCTGGAGAATCTCAGGGACAGAGGAGCCTGGTGGGCTTCCGTCTATGGGGTTGCACAGAGTTGGACACGACTGATGCGACTTAATAGCAGCAGCAGGCTTCCAATATTAGCCATATCAAAATTGCTGGTTATGTTAAAAGTACTTATATACATTGTCATTGCAGCTTTACAGACTTAGTCTTTCATGCATGGACTTAGTCATATTTACAAAACATATTACATATTTGTCTTCATTAATAAGTGGGGTGTGTGTGTGTGTGTGTGTGTGTGTGTGCTTAGTCATTCAGTCATGTCCAACTCATTGTGAGCCTATGGGCTGTAGCCCACTAGGGTCCTCTGTGCATGGGATTTTCCAGGCAAAATTACTGGAGCGGTAGCCATTCCTGTCTCCCAGGATCTTCCCAATCTAGAGCTTGAACCCAGGTCTCCTACAGTGCAGGAGATTCTTTACCATCTGAAACACCAAGGAAACCCAGTAAGTGGCATATTAATAAAAATTTTTATTGATGATTCACTCAAGGTCTTGACAATAGTCATTTAAAAAGATGGAAGTGATGTAGTTCAATGGATTAATTCTACATATAAAAGGTCATATTAGCTATCTGGATCTCATGAATAAATCCATAACCCCATGACCTTTGGATAACCTTATTTATTGTTACTGCAGGAACTAATAAGCAATGTGAAATGGGTATCTTTGTGAAGAATATTGAATTAAGACTGAGACAAGGGAGGGAAGTGGAAGGGGGGTTCAGGATGGGGAATACATGTACACCCATGGCTGATTCATGTCAACGTATGCAAAAATCACTACAATATTGTAAAGTAATTACCCTCCAATTAAAACAAATAAATTTAAGAAAAAATACTGAGACTGAGACTGCTGTGCCATCAGGTTCACCTAAGTGTCAATACTTGATATTTCCAAAATTTAGAGTGATGGATTATTGAAATATAGTTCTATTTTTTTAATTATTTGGAGATTTTAAATGAAAGAGAGAGTACTGAATAGTAAAAGTGAAAAAGTGAAAATCTGTTGCTCAGTGGTGTCAAACTCTTTGCCACCCTATGGACTATAGGCCACCAGGCTCCTCTGTCTGTGGGATTTCTTAGGCAAAACACTAGAATGGGTTGCCATTTCCTTCTCCTTGGGATTTTCCCAGTCCAGGGATTGAACCCACGTCTCCTGCTTAGTAGGCAGATTCTTTACTACTGAGCCACCAAGGAAGCCCTAATGAAGGGTAAATAATGTATTAAATGCAACACAGGTTTATGGGGATGATAAGGTTTCAACAAAGGAGAGGGGCAGGAGACTTTGTCAGGAAAGCAAATTTGCACATTGATTCAAAGGAAATGCATAACAAGAAATAGGTAATGGAAAGATAGTTTTCTTAGTTTATTTCTGTTAAAATAATTTTGACATGCCACCAGGAAGTAACCTGTGTTCCCATTAACCTCTGCTCCCTTGCTGCTGTTTGCAAACCCTTCAGATGGCCTTACGGCTAAAGTTTGCTTCTAAAGATCCAAGATGGAGAAAACAGCCTATTATATTCCCTTTGAGGATATTATTCAACTTGAAAAAGAAACCCTAAGAAAATCTCACTTGATGCCCCCCCTCCTCTTTTTTTTGTTGTTCTGGTAAAATACACGCAACAGAAAGTTAACCATCTTAATCATTTTAAGTGCATATTTCAGTGGTATAAAATACAATCTGTATGTAATGCTGTGAAAACATCACCACTGTTCAATGCCATTGTATATCTATTTTCTTCTTGAAAAGCTGAAACTCTACTCGTCAGACAATAATCTCTCATTACTCCTTTCCTTATCCCCTGGCAACTCCATTCCACTTTCAGTTTCTTAGAGTTTTCCTACTTTGGGTCACTTATAAAAGTGGAATCATGTACTGTCTATATTGTGACTGATATACTGCACTTAGAATAACGTCCTCAAAGTTCATCCATGCTGTAGCATATTTCAGAAACCCCTTCATTTTTAAAGCTGAGCAATACTCAGTTGTATGTATATACCACATTTTGCTCATCTATTTATCCAACAATGGACACCTGGGTTGTTGCTATATTTTAGCTATTGTAAATAATACTGCTATGAAATATCTTAAGACCCTGCTTTCAGTTATTTTGGGTACATACCCAGAAATGGAATAGCTGGATCATATGTAAATTCTATTTTCAACTTTTTGAGGACCTGACATACAGTTTTCCACAGTGACTTTTCCATTTTCCATTTCTCACTGTAGTGTGTATGGATTTCAAATTCAAACCATAGCCATCTTAATGGGCTATTAAGTATCTCATTGTATTTTTTATTTTCATGTCCCTAATAATTAGTGTTGTTGAGCTTATCATGTGCTAACTGGCCTTTTGAAATCTTTAGAGAAATACCTTTTAAAGACCTTTGTCCACTTTTGATTTTTTGTTGTTGTTGTTGAGGATATTAAAGACAGGGAAGCCTGACATGCTGCAGTTCATGGGATTTGAAAGAGTCAGACATGACTGAATAACAAAATCCCTCATATATGATTATTAAATATTTTCTCACATTATGTGGGTTCACTTTTACTGTTAGTATCTTTTAATGAAAAATATTTCATGAAATCTAGTATGTCTATTTTTTCATTTGTTACCTGTTGCCTTTGGTGTCAAGAAAGCATTGCCAATCTCATGGCATGAAGCTTTTGTCCTGTTATCTTCTAAGAATTTTTTAGCTTTCATTTTACACTTAAGTCCTTGATTCATTTTAAGTTAATTTTTGAATATGGCATTAGACAAGAGTCCAACTTATATTTTTGAATATGGATATCTGGTTTTCCCAACACTGTTGAAAAGACTATCTTTTTGCTATTGAATTGTCTTGGCACCCTATCAAAAATCATTTAGCCATATATTTTAGGGTTTAATTCTTGGATTTTTGATTCTGTTTCATTGATTTATATGTCTGCCTTTATGCTAGTATAACACTGTCTTAATTACTATAACTTTGTTGTAGATTCTGATATCAGGATCTTGATACCAAGTTTTTTTTCTTCTTTATCAAGATTGTTGTGAATATTCAGAGTCCCTTGAGATTCCACATGAATTTTAGGATTGACTTTTCTATTTCTTAAGAAAAACATTATTGAGATTTTGGTAGGAATTGTATGAATCTATAGAGTGCTTTGGGTAAATATTGATATCTTAAAACGACTGTCTTCTAGTCCATTAATATGTTTCCATTTCCTTCACTTTTTTCAGCAATGCTTTATAGTTTTTATAAGTCTTTCACTTCTTGCTTAAGTTAATTTCTAAGTATTGTGTTCTTTATGATCCTACTATAAATTTAATTGTTTTCACTGTTTATTTTCCAGATTGCTCATTGTTAACATATTTAAAAATGCAAATGATTTTTATGGGTTGCTTTTATATCCTGTTGAATTTATTTATTAGTTCTAATTGTTTAACAGAATCATTAGGATTTTCTATGTATAATATCTTACACATAGAAATACATACTTCTTCCTTTCCACTTTTTAAATTTTTATAATACAAATTTGTGAAATTTTCTAGTTTTACTTTTATTGTTTATTTTTAACTTCATCCTATAGTGTTCAGAGAAAGTATTTTATATGCCTTTTTAAACCTATTGAGACTTAATCTATGTCCTAACATATGTTCTACCTTGGAAAACTGCTGTGTACCCTTGAGAAGAATATGCATGCTGTTGTTGTTAGGTAGACTTTCTGTATATATGTTCTATCTAGGTTTACTGTGCTATTTAAGTCTTCCATCTCTTACCCATCTTCTGTCTGGGAATTTTATCCATTATTGAAGGTGAAGTATTAAAATCTCTATTATTATATAATTGTCTATTTCTCTCTTTAGTTCTGTCATTTTTTCTTCATGTATTTTGATGGTCTGTTATTGGATGTGTAAATGTTTATAATTCCTCTTTCTTCTTGCTATATTGAATATTTTATTAATAGATCCTATGCAGTTTTGTCTCCTGTAACCTTTTTTATGTAAAGTCTTCTTTACCTCATGTTAGGCTTCCCAGGTGGCTCAGTGGCAAAGAATCTGCCTGGCAATCTCAGGAGATGCAGTAGACATGGATTTGACCCGAGTCCAGAAGATCTCCTGGAAGAGGAAATAGCAACCCATTCCCGTATTTCTTGCCTGGAAAGTTCCATGGACAGAAGAGCCTGGTGGGCTACAGTCCATGGGATTGCAGAGTCTGATAAAACTGAGCACGCACCTCATCTTAACTCATATTAGCATAGGCATTTCTGTTTTGGTTATTATTTGTAATGGAATATATTTTTCCATCCTTTTGCTTTCATTCTATTTGTATCTTTGGGTCTAAATTGTGCTTCTTATAAACAGTATATAGTTTGATCACATGTTTTAGAAATTCTGGTTATCTTTGGGTTTTGATTGGAGAATTTAATCCATTTACTTTTAAAGTAATTACTGAAGGAAGGACTTAACCTCTGTAATTTTGCTATTTGCTATCTGTATGTCTAGTAAAGCATTTTTGTCCTGCATTTCCTGCATTACCATCTTCTTTGTGTTTAGTTGATTTTTTTTTTTTTTGCACTGAAATATCTCAATTTCTTCCTCATTTTTTTATGTTTATTCTGTAGCTCTTTTCTTTATGGTTACTATTTGATATACCTTAAACATTCTAAAGTTCCAACAGTTTAATCTGAATTTATACCAGCTTAATTTCAACAACATACCAAAACTTTGATACTTTATAGCTCTTTCCTACTCCTTATAGTTGCCAGTGTCCCAAAGTTACATCTTTATAAATTGTGTGTTCCTGCGGGACAGTTTGCCAGAAATAGGATTTTGGGGTTGACTTATTATTATTATTATTATTTGTATTAGCACTTTGAATATACTGATCCACAATCTTCTTGCCTTTAAAATTTCTGATGAAAAACTGCTTATATTTTTATTGATGATCCCTCATACGTGACCAGTTACATCTTTCCTGTTGCTTTCAGGACTCTCTATCTTTGGAAAGTTCATTATGTATCTTGATGTGGGTCTCACTGAGTTCAACTTGGTTGCAGTTCACTGCGTTTATTGGATGTCTTTATTCATGTCTTCAGCAAATTTCCTTCAGTGATTTCCTTACGTTCTTCTCTCTCTTCTTTTCCTGGGACTTCTGCAATGTATATGATGTTCCATCTGCTGGTGCCCACAGGTCGCTTAGGTTATTTTCACTTTTTTTCTTTTTATTCGTCAGACTCAAAAAGTTATTGTCTTATCTTCAAGTTTACTAATTCTTTTCTTTTTTCCATTTGCTCAAATCTGCATGTTAATCCCTCTAGTAAATTTTTCTTTTCAATTATTATACATTTTAGTTCTAGAATTTCTTTTTGGTTACTCTTTAGGTTTTCTGTCTCTTATTCATATTCTTTCTTTTCATGCATCATTTTCTTTATTTTCTCTCCATGTTCTTTTGTTCTTTCAAAATTTGTAAGATAATTATTTTTAAGTCCCTGCCTGGTAGATATGCCACCAAGTCTTTTTCAGAGACAGTTTCTATTGATATTTTTCTTTTGAATGGACAATAGTTTTATGTCTTTGCATGCTATGTGATTTGTTGTTGTTGAAAAATGGACATTTAAATCTAATAATGTGGTAACTCTGGAAATCAGATATCTCCCCTACCTCAGGGTTTGCTGGGGTTTTTCTTTTTTTTCTTTTTTTTTTCCTATAACCTGTCTCTGTGATGAGAATCATCCTGAGGTAGAAAAGTAAAATGCTCTGAAGTCTATTCTGAGCCTGTACCTTTACTCCAGGTATGCAAAGTCACTTTCTAATTTGTCCCATTTATGAAGTCTCTTTTGAATGCTATAGGTTTTATAGCTGGTCTCAAAAAGGAAAAAAAAAATCAATGAAAGGGAATAAAAGTGCCCTCCTGAAAGTCACTTTAGCCAGGTTGGGAGGGGATTGCAACCATGTGGGGAGCTGCAACAATGGCCACATGCCTGTTTTTCTGTTATCTCTGAGGCAAATGCATCAATCAGCAACCAGAACAGAGATTCTCAATATTTAAAGGACAGAGTGCTTTTTTCTCTCTTGCAAGATTTGTGCAGGCTGCTCCAGCAATATCTATACAATACTACACACAGCAGTAACACCTACCATGGTGTGTGTGTGGAGGAGGGTGGGGAGGGTACCCTTAGCTGCTAATGTGCTAAGAGTTGAAATTAGCTGAAATTAGTCAATTTACCACTCAAGCTTTTCCCTAGATGTTGCAGACCTTCAGTAGACTACAGAGTTCCAAAATCATTATATCAGGTAGCTTTTGCAAGTGCAATTTTTGCCTACATTGAGAAACTATTTCCTGGTACTTCCTACTCCTCTATCTTCCTAGAACCCTTCTGCTTAATGTTTTAAAATAGTTACAGGCAATTTTAATGGCTGAACTTTCAAATTTTTTAAATAAATTCAATGAAAATATAATAAAATTAAACATCCACAGACATACTCAGCTACCAAAATAAAGGGAGTGAATCAAAATAAGATAATTATATTTATTTTCATTATATGCTTAAGAATTTATATATCAGTAAAATGATTTTTAATTGTTTTTACTTAAAAGCCACACTTACTAATGGTACAGGGAATTATGAATTTTTATAATCAGTGAAAATGAATAGATATGTAATGGAGAAAATATTGAATATGAACTCTTAGTTTGAAATTTTATCTTGTGTTTTTCCCATAAATTGTCATCAACTTATCACTGAACTTGAATTAATGTAGAAGAAACATTTAATCATTTAGCAATTGCCTTTTTTTGATTCAGTAATTCAGTTACATCAAGCAAGATCACTTTTACTAAGTTTGCTCCTTCAATCATTTTCCTGTTGAGATATAGAACAGTCTCATTTACCCAAATATGCTTAGAAAGTTTTTATCCTGAGTCGAAAACAGTGATAATCTCAGCCTGTGTTATTATACTGACAGGTTGGCAACTTTTAAACCTGCAGAAGATATTTTAAAGGGTCATTTATTTTTCATTCATTTACTCATCACACATTTATTTACTTAAATAGTTAGTAAGTACCTGTCATATATAAGCTGCTGTTTGTAGTACTATGGATGTAGAAAGAGATCAAGATATGATATTTGCTTTCAAGAAACTTCTAGACCAGTAATGAGAAGTAAAGCTGACTAAAAACTAGCTTATCAAATTATCACCTGTTAATTTCTGTTTTCTGTTAGTATAAGACTCAATAAAGGATAAAAAGAAAAGGCTATTAGTTTTATATATAAGGTCAGGAAATACTTCATAAAGAAAGCAACACTAGATGTCTTAAAAGATAAGTGAGCACAGTAGAGAAAGGGATTGGTATATTGAAAAGCAATATGAAGAGATACCATTCTAAATAAAAGGACTTAGAATGGACAAAGACAAAGAATCAAACCATGTGACAGTTAGAGAACTGTATGTTACTGGCAATGGCCAGAATGTAGGTCATGAGGGGAGTCATGGTAAATACTATGACTGGAGACATAGGCAGGGCCCAGGACATGTCTAACCAAGGTGTTTGCATTTGTTGTAGCAATACATAAAAACGTTAATGTATGGAAATACAGTAAACATATTTGAAGTCCAGAAGATATCCAATCCCTATAGTACTCTGGGTACTGTGAAATTCATATATGTGAAGCTTAGAGATGATTGTCTGAGAGTAAGATGATGTCGCAAATCTGAGTGCTTGGGTTGTCCCATTTATCTTTCTTCCCCATTGAGATTCAGCACTTGTCTTACAGGGAACTAGTGTCCAGCCCTGCTTTGGTTATGGCTTTCTGCATGATTCCTTCCACTAGAGACGTCTATTCCTAGTACAAGGAAACACTTTGCAGCTAGCTATATATTAAACGATTTTAAGGACTTTCTTGATTTTGCTTCATTGTAGAATGAAAACATCTCAATGTGTTGTTGGCTATTTTAAACCTAAAAGTTATTTCTCTATCTTTTAAAGCATATATTTGTGGTTTGTTTTTAAAAACAAATGATATCCAACTGCTTTAATATTAAAAATCTTAATTTTGACAATATTGTAAATCTTAATTTAGAAATGTATAATCTCAAGTTTTAACTTTCCCCCAATAATTCTCCCCTCCATAGGCAATGGGTTTAATTCTTTTACTTATTCCCTGGTGTTTAAATGCATATATTCAATAAGTTAGGGGCTTCCCTGGTGGCTCAGAGGTTAAAGCGTCTGCCTCTAATACGGGAGACCTGGGTTCGACCCCTGGGTTGGGAAGATCCCCTGGAGAAGGAAATGGCAACCCAAATACATATATTCAATAGATGTGTTTTATTAGCATTTACTATTATTTTTAATTCATAGATTAAAATTTTTTATTAATGCACTTCCCTGATGGCTGCAGATTTAGTGGTGTACCATATTTTATCAATATTAATTAAATCATTTATCAGTTTTCACAACAGATGTTTTCAACTCAGGCTATCTGCAACCTAAGGAATTTACTATAAGAGCATTTTTCTGTATACTGTTTCTTGCATCAGATTTCACTTGTATATTTCTTTAAATAGACAATTAAATAAAATCATAGACTTGATTATTTGAAATATTTAGTTAGATTACCTGTTCATTAATGTCTCCAATTTTTCATAAACTCTTTCCTTCTTGCCTTCATTTCTAACTATACTCTGAGGTGGTTATTCTGTCACCATCTTTTATATCTCACCATTTTCCTTGATGGGATCTATTATTTCCTGAATTCTATGTCTTGATTTGATTCACTGGTTGATTAGTTGATTGATAATCCATTATTTCCTCTGTGCATACCTTTAAGTCCACACTAAGGAGGGTATTTTTTTTAGTTCCTGTGTCTGATTGTATTTTATGTTTTTATTAAACCTTTATTCTACCTTAAAATTTAAGTTTTAGCTATATATTGAAAATTATTTGTTCCCTCATAGTTTTGCCAGCTTTTAGTCAGTGTGGCTAGTGAAAAATCTGTCATTCTGAATCCCGTTCTGAAACATAGTGATGTGATGTACTTACTGTGTGACCTTTCAAGCTAGATATTTCTTGGATAGTTTATTGTTACTTCCTTGATAATTTCCTTCACTTTCCATTTTCCAAGCTTTTCTAGAACTTTATTAACTCAGACATTAACCTCCTATATCAATCTTCTAGTCCTCTCATCTTTCATTTTCTCTTTTCTCTTATTTATTTTTCTTTTTGCTATAATACATATGGAAGGTTAAAATATATACAGTTTAAACCATAATAATAAAATAAATATTCTTGTACTAATCTCCCAAGGTAAAAATAGAGCATTCCAAAAAACAGAAGCATTTGATATTTCACTTAAGAAATATATGCACTCCAGGTTAAATAAATTTATATATCATTTTAGTTAAAAGTTTTCTATTTTTTTCTTTTTCTGAGTAAATATTCTTTTGGAAAGATGTAGTTTTTCTGTTTTACCATGCTTAAATGGTTGATTACTTTTCTAATATTGAAACAAGACTATATTCATGATACAAATCCAATATGATATCTTTTATATATTGTCCTTTGGTTTAGTAATATTTTGTGTAGTTTCCATGCTTCAATATTCATGAGTAAGATTCATCTGTATTTTTTTTTTTCTTCTACTATATCTGTTTAAGTTTGAAAACAATCAAGGAGTGTTTTCTCTTGGCCAGTTCTCAGTGAGTGTTAATATAATATTGTGTGGTAACTTTATATTGTCAGTTTAAGCTGAGCTACATTTCCTGGAACTCCCTTCCCTTTCTGGTTCCATGTAAGAGAAGGCCATGGGAAAAATTTGTGTGTGCTTTAAAAGAGAAGATTAGGTGTCTACCTTTACGCTCTTAAGGTCAGCATTAAGTACCAGGCACCATTGCTGCCTGCATGTAGTTTCCTTGATTGACTTGCTCCCTTGATTGGGCTCTCTGCTCTTCCACTGTCTGTACTTCATCCTCCTTCAGTTTCTCTGACTCCTGAGCCAGGCGCATGCAGCCAAGGGCACTAGTTCCTGCCGTACACGATTGAAACTGCTGAGAGGCAGAGATGGATTCCGTATTGTCCTTGTGTATTCCTGTTTATCCACCTAGTTCTACATGAGCCTCTTTCTCCTCCTTCACGCCCACCTATTCTCTTTCCAGTTGCCACCCATGTAGATGTACAGTGACTTCAAGCCCACTGCAATTTGCAAAGGTAACAGCTTTCCATGGACCTTGTTTTTATACTTCAAAAGATGTTAATTCTTTCTAGAGAAGGTTTAGGTTCACAGCAAAATTGAGTAGAAGTACAGAGATGTTCCATATATCCCTTGCTATCACTCATGCATATCCTCCCCCTTTGTCCATATATGTTTTCTCCATCTTCCACAATTGTGTAAGAACTGATTTCAGAGTCTGTTCCATGAGGTTACAGCCAGTGCAGTCACTCTAACCACCATATTCAGAGGTGTGCTCATACTCAGTTGTTATTTTGAAATTCGTGATAATTTTTTGAACATGTGTTGTGTAAAGTCTGACAAGACAATGGAGCATGACCTAGGTGCTTAAAGCCTTGACTGACATGTGCATCTGCCTTCTTTGGAGAAGTTCTTGGCCGTACACTTCTTGGCCCTGCCCAGTGATGGCTGCTGTCCTCTAGACCTCAGCGCCCTGGGCATGAGTGTGGGAAGAGTCAAGGTCAAGCACAGGCACCCCAAGTGTTAGGTTACAGGGCCGATCTCAGGAGCCTCTGAGGACCTGCATACAAATGTAAACATACAAAATGTATTTGGGGAATGTCAGATGCCAAAACTCACTCAGCCATTCTAACGCATGCATGAACTTTGAAGTACAAGAGAGTTAACGCTCCTCAGGATAAAAAGGGGTCTTGACCAATAAGGACAACAGAACAGCTAGTAAGTAAACACTTATTCAGTTCCTAGGTGACTCCTCAGCAAGTCCCCAGCTGAACTGAGCCCAGGTATTTTCTCAATGACCATCCTGGGATCGGGTTTCCCTCTTTTTCTTTTTACTTTTCCCAGTGCCCTACTCAAATCCCTTGAAAATCATTTTCCAAAATAAACTATTTTGTAAACCTTTGTCTCACATTTTCTTTTTTGAGCCAAACCATTTTAACAAAAATTATATTAATGGAAATTCTCAGGCATAACTATACAAAACAGTGAAAAGATTCTTCAAATTTTCTAAAACCATTACTTCACATGAATAGTTCTGAGAATGCATAATATATATTTATTTTAAAAAAATATGTACTTTCTACCTATTTTGTATGATGTACTAAGTACATTCTTTAGATGAAGTTTATTAACTTTGCTATTCAAATTATATCAGTGTGTCACAAGGATAGTATTCTATCCATCATTTTAAAAATATGTGGGAGAAATATGTATTTTAGTGATCACAGTTATGGTTATGGTGCTGTTGTCATTTTGTCAGTGTAGGAGTTCAGTGGTGCTAAGCATTCTTGCAATGTCTAAAGAAGTGCCCAACAATAAACAGTTGTACCAAATACTAACTGACTGAACTTAGAGTCTAGATCTTTTTTACCTACACAAAATACCTTGTCAGTGTGTTTGATGTACACTGAATTGTCAAAGCATGCAATTACCATGAAGATTAATGGAAGATAAAGGCAACACTGAGGAGGCAGAGTCAAAAGCTAACTGGATCATTGGTGAACCCACTCTAGGCTGAATCAACTGATTCAAAATCTGGATTCAAAATCTGTTCTCATTTGTACAGCTGGTTATTTGTGCTAGTACATTCCCTTACTGGGTAAGCCCATTTAAGATGGGTTTCTAAACATATGTAGCTTCAAGAAGCCTAAAACATCAACACAATTTTGTTTTTAATTATGATTTTCTATATTATAGTGTTTTGTTTAGCATGAATGATCATCCCCCATTATATAATCTATAAATAAAATGCAAAAAACAATACTTTTACATTTATTTTAAATCAGATTTTTGAATAAACTTTATAAACAAAGTGAAATTTTATTCTCTAGTTATATAATTATATACCTAATGATAATCATCATTTTCAAACACTGCATAGTTGAAATGAGTATTGAAATTTTCAAATGCTTATTCAGCACTGAGACGATGACATTATCATGCTTAAGAGATTCTTTTATATTTTCTAATTCTAAAATGAATTTTGTGACTAAGTCTTATGTGGTTAGGTTGATGACTCTTTTAAAGTATTACATAATTCAGTTGATGGGCTTCTCAGGTAGCTTAGTGGTAAAGAATCTGCCTGCCAGTACAGGGGACGCAGGAGACAGGATTTGATCCTTGGGTTGGGAAGATCCCTTAGAGAAGGAAATGACAACCCAATCCAGTATTCTTGCCTGGAAAATTCCATGAACAGAGGAGCCTGGCAGGCTATACTCCATATGGTCATACATAGTTGGACAAGACTGAGCATGCCTGTATAATTCAGTTGATAGCTTTCTATTTGCTGTTTTTAAAATCTGTTTCAGAGTCATAAATTAAAAAAAAAAACAACCTGTATTTGTAATGTTTGGTAATGGATTGAGCTGGTTTTCATGCATTCTATACCATGAAAAATTTAAGTAGCATCTGAATTTTCAAAATTGCTATAATTGTGTATTTTTGTAAAAGTAGCCTTTATATATCTCATGGTCTTATGTCTGTTTCTTAAATTTATTTAATTTTCTCATTTTTCTTAATTATAATTGCAAATCTTTCTCTGTTGTGTCTTATCTATTTTCAAGACCCTCATCTTGAATATATTTTCTAGTACTGTTTTTTTATGCCTTTTTGTTTATCCCATATCTGCAATTATTTTATTATTTATATAAAAATACAGTTTGTTTCATATATACTGTTATGTTTAGCATTATTTATTATTAGTATATCTTTTTATGAATATGCAATAACTTGCTATTTGCTTATTTTGAGTTATTTATACTATTTCTAAATTTCTCTTTTTACTATTATATATCACTGTGATAAATATCATTAGAAATTCTTGTGAATTTCTCTGATTACTTCCTGAGGATAAATTCTTGTAAGAAAAATCACTAGGCTAAATACTTTCCCTCTTGCTCTCTTTCTTTCTTTTTCTAACTTTTTATGAAGCAAATAAATGGCCTCTTATGAAGTTTGTACAGTATCTACTGGTATACATTTATAAGTTTGCTTTTGAAACATATGGAAAAAAATTAGATAATATTTTATCTTTTTCCAGAAATCACTCATTAAAAATATAAATGTAAGCAGATGACCTTGTTTTCAATTTTTGCAGTTGATAAAATCGTTTGAAAAACATCTCTAAGGTTTTGAGTTTTAAAATTCTCTTAATGAGGAGGAAAAAAAATGAATATGAAAATAATACATTTCCAAAAATTTTGGTGCTGTGCACAGCAGGAATAATTTAAGTGATTTAGCACTGTTACAAACTTTGAACTCTTAACTTTTATGTAATGTCATACTTTAGCTTTATTAGAGGAAGGGAAACTTATCTAGAGTTGTTCATGCTTTCACTGAGATATGAAAAGGAATATCAATAGGGAGAAGTGGAATGAGGCTTTCTCCATACATTTAATAATCTCTCACCTTCTGATTTTCAGCTTCTTTTTCTTGTCAAATTCTCTGTATCCTCCAAGGACACTCTAACTATTAGAAAAACGCATATCAACAAAGTTTAGAATAGCAAAACAACTCTTCTGATCTCCAGTTTTATATATTAAAATAGTTGATTAGATGAAGAAATATGATTTTATAAGCTCACCAATTGTTTATATTTTTGTGGTCTAAAGAAATACAAGAACATATGAGCCATTGGCTTTGGAATTAGAAATAGATGTATTCAGATGTGTGTCTGCTAATTATTAATTTAGTGACAGTGGGGAAGCTAATATTTCTAAGTCTCAAGAATATGTAATAGTAGGATGAAAATTTATATAAATTTACTTCTAAACTTTTTTACTATTTATGTTAATATGTTTTAATTGTTCAGCTGATGTGTGTGTATTTGTGTAGGATTTAGTTGCTGAGTTATATCTGACTTTTTGCAATGCCATGGGCTGTAGCCTGCCAGGCTCCTCTTTCCATGGAATTTCCCAGGCAAGAATACTGGAGTTGGTTGCCATTTCCTACTCCAGAGGATTTTCCTGACCCAGGAAATGAACCCCAATCTCCTGCTTTGAAGGAGGTTTCTTACCAACGGAGCCACCTGGTAAGCCCATTTGTGTATACGTGTGCACAAACAATTTCATAGGCTCAAGAATCATAAACATATACCACAGCCCTTTTTTTTTTTTTTTCTGAAGGAGAAAACTTACTGAAGGGAGGCTTCAGGTTTCAGATTTACTCTCCATTAGCTATATGACCTTGAATAAGCTACTTAATTCTTTTTTGTTTTATGCATCACCCATCATCTTTTCTATACTGGCCAGTTGAAATTGCTTGAGTAAAGTGAGCTTTATTCCTAGAGCAGATTCTTTATCTCTTCCAGACCTTTTATTATCCCCTAGCTAACCATCTCATTATGCGTACTGCTAAGGTCAGAGAAAGGATGTCAAACAGCAAAAACCTCCTTTGTCTTTCAGTATCATTACTACACATGTAGTATATTCTTTATACTAAACTACCACTTATTTAAATTTCTTTCTTTCGTCTGTCAATACTGGTGTAATAGCAGTATGAAAACATTTAAAAATTGTATACCAGTCTGCTTAGAACATATGTCAAACTATTACTGCAAAGCACTGGATGATCCATTCCCTAAGAGAAATCTGTATTGAATCAAAAACTCCCTGGAGCTATGAATATTTTGTTTTGTTTCAGTAGTTTTTGTTTGTCTTTTCTTTATTCCTTCATAATCTTTACTTGGGAAAAATTTACATTGAATTCATAATCAGGCTTATTCTATTCTTCCCAAGACAATAGTAGAAATGAAACAAAATGTATAGCCAGAACATTGCCGATACACAGTTACAGTAATATTGGTGAATGTGTTATTTACATGCCTGACAGATGTTTGCCTTTGTGATTATTTAGAATTATATTTTACATTGCTTTTCTGTAATGTCTATTAACAGGAAGCTGAGAGCTGAAAATTTAACTATGAATAAATTTTTCACAAGCAAAGTAGAAGAAACAAGTGATGTCATTTTTATCTCTATTATTATAAATTATGTCTGATTCTGACAATAAATGATGGTTAGAAGTCGATCACCTGACTCTCCATCACCTTTTAAAGATGAATCTTTTACAACATTTCTTCACCAGCCACCGCCCCCTATAAAATCTTTTCTCCTTCCTCGGTAAATTGTATTTTATGTACAAACTATATTATTTGTTTTCAAACTATTGTTTATTACTTATGCTAAGTATGTTTCCACTATTCAATTGATATATTTTTATTACTGAAAATTTATTGTCTATATTGGGTTGAAATGGAAAATATCTTCTTTTTCCCATTAAAGTTAATAGAGATATATACACACAGACACATATGTGTATATACACATAAACATGTACATACATATATACATATATATACACAACATTTAAAGACATATGTATATGTTTGTACTGAAGAAGGGAATGACAACTTATTCCAATGTTCCAGTATTTTTGTCTGGAGAATCCCATGGATATATGAGCCTGGTGGGCAAAAGTCCATGGGGTTGCAAGGAGTTGGACACAACTGAGTGACTAACACACACATTTGTGTGTACAAACAAAATTTTCAGGTACCAATAAAACTTGCTAGCTAAAAATGTATATAAATTTATTTCTAAGAAATTCAAAAGCCAATATAAATTTATTGTCTATAAATATAACTTCCTTATTGACTATCATAAATGAACCTTTACATTAAATATCAATTGTTATTATATTCCATAAATATCATACTGCATGCATGATGTTGCACAGTATACATGTAAAAGGCATTTGTATAATTGTTGATATAAATTTCAAGTATACATATAAATGATATATGAATCTTTACATTCTGTATTAAAATTTGAGAGTTTCAGTTCATTTCAGTCACTCAGTCATGTCTGACTCTTTGCGATCCCATGAACTGCAGCATGCCAGGCCTTCCTATCCATCACCAACTCCTGTAATCTACCCAAACCCATGTCCATTGAGTCGGTGATGCCATTCAACCATCTCATCCTCTGCCGTCCCTTTCTCCTCCTACCCTCAATCTTTCCCAGCATCAGGGTCTTTTCAAATAAGTCAGCTCTTCGCATCAGGTGGCCAAATATTGGACTTTCAGCTTCAGCATCAGTCCTTCCAGTGAACACCCAGGACTGATCTCCTTTAGGTTGGACTGGTTGGATCTCTTTGCAGTCCAAGGGACTCTCAAGAGTCTTCTCTAACACCACAGTTCAAAAGCATCAATTCTTCTGAGCTCAGCTTTCTTTATTGTCCAACTCTAGAAATACCAAAATTTAATAGTAAATGTGTCTAATTTAAATATGGGAAATAAAAGACTGTACTCACAGAATCTAATCTTCCTTCTTAGAAATTAAGATTTTAAAAAATCTTTTTTCTAAAATTTTAACATCCTTATGCTCATAAATTGTGAAATTCAGAAATATCATTATATTATCTATTTTAAAAATAAATTCTTCTACACCCTATTGTTTACAATAATGGTTTTTTCAAAAAATATCTTCCATTAAGCTATTTCCATATATATATAATATATATATATATAAAATCTCTTAGTGGCACTAGTGAAGGTATGAAGACTTCAACAGCACTTGTGGCTTTGTCCTTGTAAACATGAATAAATCATAATTTGGATGGAGACCATCTATATTTCTTTATCCATTCATCTAAGATCTGCTTGTCTGTCCATCTATCCCTACCCATCCATCCATCCCTATATACCTAGATATTTATCTATCATCTCTCTGTATTAGATATAGTCATTTCTTTAAGAATAATATATGTTGGGATTTTATATAAATAAAATAAAGTGCATTTGAACTTGCTTGAAGAAGAGCTCTATTGATCATCCTGGGTTGTGTTATTATTGCATGAGTTACTTAATTGAAACAACTTGATCTCTCTAATAAAAATAGGCAGATTGACTGCATCAACATTTCAAATGGAGGTTGCAATTGTTAAAATATAAGCCCTTGAAATAACCAGTTTAGCAGAATCAGAGAAGGATGAAAAAGTATTTAGCAATTTTATTAACATATGAAGGGACCATCAGTTCAGTCAGTTCTGTTGCTCAGCTGTGTCCTACTCTTTGTGATACCATGGACTGCAGCACACCAGGCTTACCTGATTTTTTAACCATGGGAAGTATCCACTGAGACTAATTCCAAGGTTAAAACTGAGTTACCAATTTAACAGCTTTGGCATTAAGAGAACTTGACTCTTATACTGATAGTAATAATAAAGTTTTAAATTAATTCCTAATATTAATTACTATTACTATAGCTAACATTTTCTAAACAAGTAAAACTGGCCAGACATTGTCCTAAGTACTTTGCCTTAATAATTTTATTTTATTTTGCATTCCAATGTAAAATAATAGTGTTATTACCTATCATTTTACAGATGAGGAAACAAAGAAATTTTTAAAAATCTACCAATAGTTTCTCAGCTCATAAACTGAGGATCTTGGATTTAAAAGCCGCTTATTTGACTATAGAAGCTACCTTATTAAACACATGCACTATCATTCTGAAGATAATCACCTTCTTAGGATCTCCATTTCTTTATCTGGAAAATGAGAAATATCAGACATTTTACTTTTTATTTTCTCTGATAGCACAGTGTGTAGCCTAAATATTTGTATTCATGATACCCTTTGCTTTTCCTTGATTAATATTTGTGGATTTAGAAAATCACTTTATAAATGTGTAAAGAATATGACATGTATAAAGTAGTCTTTTTATCTTTTATTCCCAGTTCTCTAATCTATTGTTTTGTTGTAATATTTTCTTAAGTTATTTATTTTGAAGCTTTTTACTGGTGATAGGTCTTGTAGCCTATTATTTATTATGTTATTAACTACCATCAAGTCATATTCATATTTTTAAAAGGAGCATTCCATTATTGATCATTAGCCACCAATTTCCTAATCACTTTTGGCATTTATATCAAATTATAATCCTTGTCTCAAAGGAAGATATTATCTTTAATAGAATCCTTTCCTGTAGTTCAGATTTATGGACAAGGGTAGGGGAGAAGAGGAAGAGGGTGAGACAAATGGAGAGTAGCATGAATGCATATACACTAACATATGTAAACTGGCAGCCAATGGGAATTTGCTGTAGGACTCAAGGACCTCAAACTGGAGCTTTGTACTAACCTAGAGGGGTAGGAGTGGTCAGGAGGTGGGAGGGAGATTCAAGAGAGACAGGACATATGTACACCTATGGTTAATTTATGTTGATGTATGAAAGAAATTGAACCAATATTGTAAACTAATCATCAATCAATTAAAAATAAATAAATGTTTTTAAAAAAGAAAAAAAAAAACTCAAGTGATAACTGAAAGATCTAAGATGTTTTAAGAGAAGCTTATTTAATTCAGCTGAAATTATGGAAAAATGGATATGCTCAGGTTAGTTTTGGCATTATAACTCTGATATTGTAGGAATAAGTAGATATCTTACTGATAGCATAAAGTCATTATGTTTAATTTGAAAAAAAGCAAAGTAATCACTATATAAGAGTTTTTAAATAGATGTTTTTGTTTTTTAATTTCTCCTTTCCTCTTGGCTGATTTAATGGCCCCTATCACTGTGTGACATAAAATCAATCACTAGTTAAAGGATTAAAATCTGAGAAATTTGTTTTAGAAGATACATTGAAATATTCTACATGCTGGTTTAAGTCTTGACCCTCCAGAATAACATTTCAGGGCATTGATTAACATATGCATAGTATGGTTAACTACACCTAACTGTACCCTACATATGGAACTTGTCTAATTCCTTGTGCAGTACATGGTAAATCTCTTTTTTACTATTTATGCAGTAGCAAGTAGTAGACTTTATTTTTTAGGAATATATAAAGTGAGCAGAAGTTTTTATTTCCTAATAGCTAAATAGTTTAATTGAGCCAGATCAAAATGTGGAAGAGCTTTAACCAAGATAGTACATTACAAGACTGGGATTTACTTTCCCTGATCACAGTTAAAGAATGCCAGTTTTATGGGAAATAAAAACAATTTCAGTACACTTCTGTGTCTTTGGGCTCCTTTTTCATTATTATTTTAAACAACTATGGTAGAAAACATATTTGAGAAATAAAATGTGTCCTAGGTTTATTATTTCCTCTTTATTACTGATTGTGGATACATTACTTAACATATTGCACAAACATTCAATGGCTATAGTGTTTATTAGTACATTTTATTTTTTATCATAATATATTCTTATTTAAAAATCACCAAAGTTTAAATATAAATTCATATGTGAATTAATGTTATCCTGACATACCATTATCTTTTCTAAACACACCTGCCATAACTTGTCATTGTATTTAAATATGTTCAAAACATCATTAATTATAATTTATAAATAATATTTTATTAATTTTATTGGTTAAAATATGATTGACTGCAGGTGGCACAAGACCAAATCAGTTACAATGAGAGTAATAACTTTATTTAGGATAAATTTTTTAATGGAATTGGTTAATTCATTTTGATCATAATTATTTCATTATAAAGTTAACCCTATTGCCAAAATAATTAAAAGTATCCAATATGTGACAAAAATGATCAAAGAACAACTGAAAAATACCTCTTTAGTTTGTAATATATCATATATTTTATATTTGTTCCATGTCTACTGTCAAAAAGCTTTTAAGATGACATAATTTTAAAACATATATATAAAGATAATTTTGACTTAATTTTTTAAAGTAGAAAAATAATATAACAGATAATTTAGACATATTGTTTAAACCTTTAATATACTGAAGTAATTTGAGAACAGATGGGATAATGTATTCAAATTTCTCCCTGTAGGTTAAGTTATAATAAATATATGTGATGAAATTCATACAGGATTCCCAAGCCTCTTTTTCAAGAAATAAAATTTTCATATATTCATTTTTCACTGCCCATTGTTACTCCTTGTTTTCTCTCACTGGGAGTTCATGATCACAAGAACAGAATTGAAAAGGCTTAAAAGACTCTTCACTTAAGGTCACTCAATACAGTGATGAGTACCTGAAGTACATATGTTAATTAATAACCAGACATCAACAGAAAGAGGGAAAATGTTTGTATATGTATTCAGTGTGAAAGGAGTGCCTTTTATAGTGGCCTATGCATTTCCCTGATGGCATATAATATGGACTGGGAAGATGAGGCATATGAGGGACCTGGCAAGAGAGGGACACAGATGGTTAGAGCATAGCTGGAAGAACTACAAATATTTGGACATCAATGACACCAATGCTGAACAACTTACAGTCACAAATTTTTAAAAAATGGAAAAGAAAAAAATCCCTTAAGCTACTTCAAGAACTTAAGAAGTTTCTGGAAAAGTTACCCTATGAGAAACTTATTTTTGCTGGGAACTGGAAGAGATGTCTATAACGCATATATATGGAATTTAGAAAGATGGTAACAATAACCCTGTATGTGAGACAGCAAAAGAGACATAAAGTATAGAACAGTCTTTGGACTCTGTGGGAGAGGGAGAGGGTGGGATGATTTGGGAGAATGGTATTGAAACATGTATAATATCATATAAGAAAGGAACCGCCAGTCTAGGTTTGATGCAGGATACAGGATGCTTGGGGCTTGTGCACCGGGATGACCCAGACTGATGGTATGAGGAGGGAGGTGGGAGGGGGGGTTCAGGATTGGGAACACGTGTACGTCCGTGGCGGATTCATGTTGATGTATGGCAAAACCAATACAATATTGTAAAGTAAAAAAAGAAAAAAAGAAAAAAAAAACTGAGGTAGAGAGATTAAAAAAATAAACAAATTCCATATATGTGGGTTAAAAAAGAAAAAAAGAGTATAAGGCAACTTGCATACTGGGAGAAAACATGCAAAACACACATCTGCCAAAGGTCTGTTATCAGAAATATACAGTCTTAAAATTCAACAATAAGAAAATGAACAACCTAATTTTTAAACTAGGAAATGGACCTAAACAGACACCTTACTAAAGAAGATAAACATATGACAGGAAAGCATATAAAAAGACAGTCCATATCATATGCCATCAGGGAAATGCAACTTAAAATGAGATATCACTACACACCTATAAGAATGGCCAAAACATAGAATACTGACAACACCAAATGCTGGTGAGAATGTAAAGCCACAGAAACTCTCATTCATTGCTACAGGAATCAAAATTGTACAGCCAGTTTGGAAGAGAGTTTGGCAGTGTCTTACAAAATAAACATACACCTACCAAATGATCCAACAATTGTGTTTCTTGACATTTACCAAGGAGTTGAAAGAGTTGAAAACTCACGTTCACACAAAATCCTGTACACAGATGTGTACAGAAGCCTTCCTTATTCATAATTTCCCAAACTTTGAAGCAACCAGGATGTCCTTCAGTAGATAAATGGACAGAATATTTCATTGTCTACTTGTCCCACAGTGCCATAAATTCATGAAAACACATCGAGGAATCTTAAATGCATATTACTAAGTAGAAGAAGTCAGTCTGAACAGTTACACACTATGTGATTCCAATTATACAATTCTGGAAAAGCCAAAACTATGGAGATGGATGGTATAAGTACTAGTGATTGCCAAGGATGTAAGGGAAGAAAGGATGAATAAGGAGAGTATGGGTGTACTAAGTCGCTTCAGTCGTGTCCGACTCTTTGCAACCCTATGGACCTTAGCCTGCCCCACTACTTACCCTGTCCCATGGGATTCTCCAGGTAAAAATTTACCACTAGTGCCACCTGAGAAACTCAAATAAGAAAAGAATAGGGAATTTTTGAGTCAATGAAACTAATCTGTATGATAATATAATGGGGATCCCTGTCATTATAAATTTGTCAAAACCTATAAAATGTCCAAGAGTATATGCTAATGTAAATTATGAGTTTTGGGTGATCATGATGTATCAACATAGGTTCATTGATTGAAACAAAAACTTCACTCTGGTGGGGGATGTTTATAGTAAGAGAAGTTCTGCATGTGTGGAAGAGGGGTGTAAAGGAACTTTCTGTATTTTCTACTCAATTTTGCAGTGAATCTAAAACTGTTCTAAAAAATAAAGTCTATAGAAAAAGAGAGAGGAAGAAAGGGAGAAGGAGGCAGAGAGAAGGGTGAGAAAGAGAGAGTAGCCAACCATTGAAGTGCAGAAGAAAAAATAAAAGTCTAAATAGACCAAGGGAACCAGAAGTGAAAAATTTTGTCATAACTTTTTGAAGTCCCATCAGTTAGCCATACATTTCTATTGAACTGGAAAATATGAATTATTCAAAACCAGTCATGAAATCCTTTCCACCTTTTTCATACTGTTTAGCTTATGATCCACATAAGAAATACATTTTCTGTTGGGATCCACTATACACATACACTCATTATACATATAACAAACAGTTGAAAGAAGATATTCACTCAAAAATTCTACATCTTCCCTGGTGGCTCAGCAGTAAAGAATCTGCATGCTAATGCAGGAGACACAGAAGACATGAGTTCAATCCCTGAGTTGGGAAGATCCCCTGGAGGAGGAAATGGCAACCCTCTCCAGTATTCTTGCCTGGGAAATCCCATGGACAGAGGATCCTGGTGGGCTATAGTACATGGAGTTGCAGAAGAGTAGGACATGACTTACCAACTAAACAACAAAACGACTCTACACTTAATACATGCAGTGTACTATTTTATTTCTTTTATTAAAATTATTAAAAATATACTGGACAAGATTCAGTTAAATGACTTTTTTTCCCACAACTCCAACTTACAAAATATCACCTGGAAGAGATCCTGTTAAGGTTAGTCACACAAATAATTACTGTTCTTTGGTGTATTGCAGACCCCAAAATGGATAGATGAAACTAATCAAAAATCTTCTGACAGGCTGGATATTTAAGGGTTGATTTTAGCTAAGGCACTAAGGGCCACCTTGTGGTTGAACTCACACATGAAGAACAGGATGTAGCAAATATTCCATCTTTCGTATTTGTCCAGAGGCATAACACTAATGACTGACAGTTATTGAATACTAACTTCCAAGTGCTTGCTTCCTGGGAACTGATTAAGTTAGACAGAAGAGTTCGTGAGGATCCAAGCAGCCAAGGAAAGTCACACATCATCCTCTGGGTTATCAGAAAGGAATCCTACCCTACACAGAGAAAAAGAGGAAAGTAGTTGCTGTTGGACTAAGGATATCTGGATCACTGACTGTCACTGACATTTTATCCCTTTTTGTGGATTACCGTAGAGATTTGACTTGGTGAAAAGAAGTCAGAGGAAAATTTTTCTACAAGTGTATTCAATGCTTTAATCCTTCCCATGGTCACAAAGGAGAATGCCTGGCTTCTTTATCATTTCATTTCTCTACCACTAGGAACTCCTGTTAGCTTGCCCCACTACACAAACGACTGGCCTAGGGGGACTGGGGAGTTGCATCTTTACTTGATTAGCTCCAGGGCATATCTACATCAGAGTAATAACTTGACTAATGAGAGAAACTCATAACCCATTTACCATAGTCAGATAAAGAAAGGGGCAAGGGGTTAGAGAAATGAGTCTGAACAAGGTGGGTTGGGATAATGCTCTAATGAGGTTGTTTTGAGCAAAATAGAGAATTTTAGGAGACTATCCTGCTTATAAGTGCTTAATTTCTTTAGTCGTGTCTGACTCTTTGTGACCCTATGGACTGTGACCCACCAGGCTCCTCGGTCCATGGGATTCTCTGGGCAGGAATATTGCAGTGTGCTGTGATGCCCTCCTCCAAGGGATCTTCCCAACCCACGGATCGAACCTGCATCTCTTATACCTCCTGCATTGGGAGGTGGGTTCTTTACCAATGACACTGCCTGGGAAGTCCATCCTGCTTATGAGGGTAAGGAAAAAAAGAAAGAAATTTTATAGTGTGTTGCTGTACAGTTTAAAAAATGACTCCATTGGTGCTTTCTCCAGAAATGCATTAAAGAGTTTTTAGTTGCTCTCAGTCATATTTTCGTTGAAATTATTTGTGTTGTTGCAGTGTTATTTTTGTTGTAGCAGTAGTACTCCTAATATTATCATAAATAATACTAAAATCATCATGATTATTATTATTTCAAGAATACTATGTGCCAAGAGTTATCTACAAACTGATAGTTAAATAAAAACTGAAAATTAATAGTGCTAATGTCTCACATAGTTATTTTTTCCAATATTCAGTTCAGTTCAGTTCAGTCACTCAGTCGTGTCTGACTCTTTGCGACCCCATGAATCACAGCATGCCAGGCCTCCCTGTCCATCACCAACTCCCGGAGTCTACTCAAACTCATGTCCATCAAATTGGTGATGCCATCCAGCCATCTTATCCTCTGTCGTCCCCTTCTCCTCCTGCCCCCAATCCCTCCCAGCATCAGGGTCTTTTCCAATGAGTCAACTCTTCGCATGAGGTGGCCAAAGTACTGGAGTTTCAGCTTTAGCATCAGTCCTTCCAATGAACACCCAGGACTGATCTCCTTTAGGATGGATTGGTTGGACTTCCTTGCAGTCCAAGGGACTCTCAAGAGTCTTCTCCAACATCACGGTTCAAAAACATCAATTCTTTGGTGCTCAGCTTTCTTCACAGTCCAACTCTCACATCCATACATGACCACTGGAAAACCATAGCCTTGACTAGACAGACCTTAAGTAACACCTAAGCTTGCTCTTTAATCCAACTCTGAATCTCAACTCACATTTTGAAGTTGCTGGCAAAGGAAGAATTTAGAATACTAGTAAACCTAAATAGAGTATAGGTATAAAATCAAGGAAGCTAAATTTAGTTCTTGAAAATACATTTTTAAAATATGAGTCTTAATTTTTCTCTTCTTAGGAATACAATTCAAATTTTAAAGTTAGTATACAGTGGTATTCAGCAACTCTTGGAAAAGATTAAGACTAATCTTAAAGCAGAAAAGCAGACAGCCATGAGAATCTAGATATATTTCAATTTTACAAAGTTTTCTTTTTAATGTCTCAGTAGTTGTTGGCATTATTAGATACATTTTACCATCTACCAGCTACATCAAATAGTAGACAAGATAGAAAATATGAATGGAGATCACTATTGTTCATGGATTATATTTGACATGATATACTATGGCGTTTCAAATACTCAGTTATATGTATCTCTGCTGAGAAATGGAAATCTTTATTCTGTCTTTTTTATCTGATTTATTACACTACTGAATACAGAAACTACACTCAATCCAGTATGATTCCTCATCTGTCTTTCAATTTAAAAATAACAACCAAACAAAAATCAATGACCGTTACTTAAGAAAAATGAACAAGATATAGCCTTACCTCTCTTAAAAGAAAAAAATTGAAAGCCTTTTCTTTAAAAAAATATTAGCCTAGCCAGGGACAATCATGTTCCAGGGTACTTGTTTGATAAATATTAATGTCTAGCTCAATATTTAATACTTTTTTTAGTTGTGACACCTCAATATCAGCAAAAATGCCATGTAATACAATCACAAATCTATATATTAAAGTAAGATTACATCAATTGTTTGTTGGGCTTGAGAAAGGATTTTGATTCCTCTTTTGAGGTATTCTATGACAGTGTTTCTCAAAATCTGTTCTGAGGGCTACAAGCATCAGTCATTTGTTAAAGGAAATTTCTCAGTACTGCCACCCAATTCTATTGACAAAAATCTTCAAGAAAAGTACATCTTGAGTGAGAAACAGTGACCTATGTTTCAGAATAAATTCATAGTCTACAGAAAGTAGAAGTAAAAATAAATAAATTCTACAGATAAATACTTTCACAGAAAGTTGAAAGCAACTGGAATTAACTACCAAGAATGTTGCAATTAAAAATACCTGATAATTTGCAATTAATCTTAATTAGAATTGAAATTATAAGTTTAATTCAATTTGAGATATTTATATTATTTTAAGAAGTATAAATATTTTCATATCAGTTTATAAATATGCACTAAAAGTTTAATTGTTTAATGATAATTGAGAATCTAATTAGTAAAAATTAAGAAATACATATGTAATATTAAATTTTAATATTTAATAATATTTAACATTATCATGACATTATATATTCCAAAATAGGTTAGTGTTTCATGTACTTTACCTAAGAATATTTGTGCCAAGAAATTTATTTTAAAGAAAATAGCAGAGTTTATAAGATATTATGGGTAGAAGGAGGCTTAGGGATACACTACCCCAAAACTTCCACTATCATGATGAGAAAAGAGAAGCTGGTGGGAGGGCAGAGCTAAGAAAAGTCTATGCTGCCCCAGGAAATTTTTTGTTTACACTACTGGAATGTTAGATTCATGAATCAAGGAAAATTGGAAGTGGTCAAACAGGAGATGGCAAGAGTGAACGTCAACATCTTTAGGAATCAATGAACTAAAATGGACTGAAATGGGTGAATTTAATTCAGATGACCATTATATTTACTACTGTGGGCAAGAATCCCTTAGAAGAAATGGAGTGGCCATCATAGTCAACAAAAGAGTCCAAAATGCAGTACTTGGATGCAATCTCAAAAATGACAGAATGATTTCTGTTCCTTTCCAAGGCAAACTATTCAATATCAGAGTAATCCAAGTCTATGCCCCAACCAGTAATGCTGTGGAAGCTGAAGTCGTATGGTTCTATGAAGACCTACAAGACCTTCTAGAACTAACACCCCTAAAAGATGTCCTTTTCATGATAGGGGACTTGAATGCAAAAGAAGGAAGTCAAGAGATACCTGAAATAACAGGTAAATTTGGCCTTTGAGTACAAAATAAAGCAGGGCAAAGGCTAACAAGAGTTTTGTCAAGAGAATGCACTGGTCATAGCAAACACCCTCTTCCAACAACACAAGAGTAGACTCTACACATGGACATCACCAGATGTTCAACACCAAAATCAGACTGATAAATTCTTTGCAGCCAAAGATGAAGAAGCCCATATAGTCAGCAAAAATAGGACTGGGAACTGACTGTGGCTCAGATCATTAACTCCTGAATTCCCAAATTCAGACTTAAATTGAAGAAAGTTGGGAAAAACATTAGACCATTCAAGTATGACCTAAATCAAATCCCTTGCAAATGTACAGTGAAAGTGAGAAATAGATTCAAAGGATTAGATCTGATAGAGTACCTGAAGAACTATGGACAGAGGTTCATGACATTGTACAGGAGGCAGGGGTCAAGATAATCCCAGGAAAAAGAAACGAAAAAAGGCAAAATGGTTGTCTGAGGAGGCCTTACAAATAGCTGAGAAATGAAAAGAAGCTAAAGGCAAAGAACAAAAGGAAAGATTTACCCAATTGTATGCAGAGTTCCAAAGAATAATAAGGAGAGATAAGAAAGCCTTCCTCAGTGATCAATGAAAACAAATAGAGAAAAACAATAGAATGGGAAAGACTAGAGATCTCTTTAAGAAAATCAGAGATACCAAGGGAACATTTCATGCAAAAATGAGCACCATAAAGAACAAAAACGGTATGGACCTAACCGAGCAGAAGATATTAAGAAGAGGTGGCAAGAATACTCAGAAGAACTATATAAAAAAGATCATCATGACCCAGATAACCATTTTGGTGTGATCACTCACCTAGAGCCAGACATCTTGGAATGCAAAGTCAAGTGGACCTTAGGAAGCATCATTATGAACAAAGCTAGTAGAGGTGATGGAATTCCAGTTGAGGTATTTCAAATCATAAAAGATGATGCTGTGAAAGTGTTGCACTCAATATGCCAGCAAATCTGAAAACTCAGCAGTGGCCACAGGACTGGAAAAGGTCAGTTTTCATTCAAACCCCAAAGAAAGGAAATGCCAAAGAGTGTTCAAAATACTGGACAATTGCGCACATCTCACACACTAGCAAAATAATGCTCAAAATTCTCCAAGCCAGACTTCAACAGTTACATGAACCATGAGCTTCCAGATGTTCAAGCAGGATTTAGGAAAGGCAGTGGAACCAGTGATCAAATTGCCCACATCTGCTGGATCATCAAAAAAGCAAGAGAGTTCCAGAAAAATATCTACTTATGCTTTACTGACTATGCCAAAGCTTTTGACTATGTGGATCACAGCAAAATGTGGAACAGTCTTCAAGAGATGGGAATACCAGACCACTTGACCTGTCTCTTGAGAAATCTGTATGCAGGTCAAGAAGCAAGAAATCTGTATGCATGTCAAGATACAGTTAGAACTGGACATGGAACAACAGACTGGTTCCAAATCGGGAAAGGAGTATGTCAAGGCTGTATATTGTCATTCTGCTTATTTAACCTATATGCAGAGTACATCATGCAAAATGCCAGGCTAGATGAAGCACAAACTGGAATCAAGATTGCTGGGAGAAATATCAATAAGCTCAGATACACAGATGACACCACTCTTATGGCAGAAAGTGAAGAAGAACAAAAGAGCTTCTTGATGAAAGTGAAAGAGGAGAGTGAAAAAGATGGCTTAAAGGTCAACTTTCAGAAAACTAAGATCATGGCATCCAGTCCCATCACTTCATGGCAAATAGATGGGGAAACAATGGAAAAAGTGAGAAACTGATTTTTTGGAGGGCTCCAAAATCACTGCAGATGGTGACTGAAGCCATGAAATTAAAAGATGCTTGCTCCTTGGAAGAAAAGTTATGACCAACCTAGACAGCATATTAAAAAGCAGAGACATTACTTTGCCAACTATGGCCTTTGTAATCAAAGCTATGGTTTTTCCAGTAGTCGTGTATGGATGTGAGAGTCAGTCTATAAAGAAAGCTGAGTGCCGATGAAATGATGCTTTTGAACTGTGGTGTTGGATAAGACTCTTGTGAGTCCCTTTGACTGTAAGGAGATCCAACCAGTCCATCCTAAAGGAAATCAGTCCCGAATATTCATGTGAAGGACTGATGTTAAAGCTGAAGCTCCAATACTTTGGCCACCTGATCTGAAGAACTGACTCATTGGAAAAGACCCTGATGCTGGGAAGGATTGAAGCGGGGAGGATAAGGGGACAGCAGAGGATGAGATGGTTGGATGACATCACAGATGCAATGGACATGAGTTAGAGTAGGCTCCAGGAGTTTGTGATGGACAAGGAAACCTGGCGTACTGCAGTCCCTGGGGTTGGCAAAGAGTTGGACACGACTGAGCAACTAAACTAACTGACTGACATATCATTCTGATTTGCTATACATGTGCCTTTCAAAACAGTGGCTAAGAACATAAACTTTGAAGTCAGATAGATTTAAACGTGAATACTAACCTATTTTTGTAAAGCTAGAAAATTTCTTAAGTCTCTGTGTCTCGATTTTTCAGTGTATTGAGGATAGCAGAACATATCTAATTGGATGGATATGAATATTCAGTGAGACACAACATTTTATGTGTCTGACCCCTTATTACTATATGCCTATATATATTTACATGTATATAATGGTTACACATGCATTCTTGCTAAGTCTTTCAGTCTTGTCTGACTCTTTGCATCCCTAAGGACCATAGCTCCTCTGTCCACGGGGTTCTCCAGGCAAGAATATTGGAATGGGTTGCCATGCCCTCCTCCAAGGAATCTTCCTGACTCAGGGATCGAACCTGAGTTCCTTATGGCAGGCAGGTTCTTTACCACTAGTACCACCTGGAAAGCCCATAATGGTTATGAAAATGAAAGTGAAAGTGAAGTCTCTAAGTCATGTCTGACTCTTTGCGACCCTGTGGACTGTAGCCCACCAGGCTCCTCCATCCATGGGATTCTTCAGGCAAGAATACTGGAGTGGGTAGCTATTTCCTTCCCAATCCAGGGGCTGAACCCAGGTCTCCTGCATTGCAGGCAGACACTTTACCTTCTGAGCCACCAGGGAAGTCTCCATAATGGTTATACCTATGTATAAATAATGACTTATTTATAACCACTTTATTTTGAATTTTGAGGAATTTCCAGGTGGCTCAGTGGTAAAGCATCTGCCTGTCAATACAAATGTGCAGTCAGATCCTGGGTGGGAAAGAGCCCCTGGAGGAGGAATGGAAAACCACTCCAATATTCGTGATGGGATAATCCCATGGACAGAGAGCATGGCAGGTTACATTCTGTGGGGTTGCAAAGAGTTGGACAGGACTGAGCACACTAGCATATTTTTAATTTAATATATTTTCAATAGGGTAATGCATTTAAATTGTTCTTTTTTTAAAATCAAACCTATAAAAAGCTATACAGTAAAAATGCTCTCACTTTGCCTCTACAGGACTTCTTCCATTTACCTGTAGATAGCCACATTTGTGTATGTGTGTGCCTGCTTCTAGATTTTCTTCATGCAAATACCAACAAGTGCAAATTAATATATATTCTCTTTTCTCTTCATGCTTTAATGATGGCCACAGACTGTCTTACACATATTTTTTTTAACATCATTATATCTTAGATGTCACACCATGTCAAAGTACAGAGAATGTCTTCAGTCTTTTTTTTTTTGCAGCATAATCATAATAGTGGTCAACAATTTTATGGCAATTAGCATGCACAAGGGACTATTTTAAATGTTTTAAGTGTTATGTGATGGCATATACTTCAAAAGCATACTAGGAAACACATATTTATTTCATCCCCTTTTATAGATGAAGAAGCCAAGATTTATGAATCTTGCTCTAATCTCACAATATCAAGGTCTAAAATAGGGGTTTGAACCTGCTACTCCCACAACAATTTGTGCTCTTAAATTTTATATTGTAATGCCTTTCAACGTATGATTTACCATCCACTAGATTAATCGTAATTTATTTATCCAGTGCTCTGCTAATGCAAAATTATGTTGCTTCCAAACTTTTTATTTTTAACAACCAATTCTGCAGTAAATAATCTTAGACAGAAAAAAATATTTGCAAGGATATCTATAGGATAAATTCCTAGAAGTCAGATTACTGAAAATGTAATCTGCCTTTGTAAAATGAAATGCATTTGTAATTTTGATAGATGCTGCCAAATTACCCTCTTTAGTGATTTTTAATGTGTAGTTTCACCAGTAATGTATGAGAGTCTTTATTTCCCCAAAGCTCTGCTAACAGAGTATGTTGCCAAACATTAAGATTTTATCCCCAAATAGAAAAAAAAGAAAAAACACTAACTCACTGTAGTGCTAATATTCATTTTTCTTACTAGGAATTAGGTTGAGCATCTTTTCACTTTTTCAAGACCAATTTGTATTTCCTTTTCTGTTCATAACGTTTGTCTATTTTTAGAAATTGGACTGTTGGTCTTTTTCTAAAAAAGAATAAATGTCCAGGAATCCTTTCTATGTATTCAGGAGACTGACTCTTTGGATGCAATGTGAGCTGACATATTTTTTTTTTCTTCAGGTTTTCACTTCTATAAAGGGATTTTACCTTTTGGAACAGTTTTAGATTTACAGAAAAATTGAAAGGATAGTACAGCTAGTTCTTGAATAGCTTGTACCCAGATTTCGATGTTAACATTGCACATTACTATGGCACATTTATTAAAATTAATGAACTAATATTTATACATTATTATTACTTAAAGGTGACACTTTCTTCAGATTTCCTTTGTTCTACCTTAGAGCTAATGTACTATTTTCATCATATCCTGTCAAGGGTACATGCTTTTGCAACCTTTATCACTGTTGATGTTTATTATCTATCAACAGTAGAGTCTGTAGGTTTCTCTATTGTAAAATCACCCTCCATCCCACTCCCTTTCCCTTCTGTGGCCTTTGGGGGAAAGCCACTCAGTTCAGTTCAGTCACTCAGTTGTGTCCAAATCTTTGCGACCGCGTGAATCGCAGCACGCCAGGCCTCTCTGTCCATCACCAACTCCCGAGTTCACTCAGACTCACGTCCATCGAGTCAGTGATGCCATTCAGCCATCTCATCCTCTGTTTTCCCCTTCTCCTCCTGCCCCCAATCCCTCAAAGTCTTTTCCAATGAGTCAACTCTTCACATGAGGTGGCCAAAGTACTGGAGTTTCAGCTTTAGCATCATTCCTTCCAAAGAAATCCCAGGGCTGATCTCCTTCAGAATGGACTGGTTGGATCTCCTTGCAGTCCAAGGGACCCTCAAGAGTCTTCTCCAACACCACAGTTCAAACGCATCAATTCTTCAGTGCTCAGCTTTCTTCACAGTCCAACTCTCACATCCGTACATGACCACAGGAAAAACCATAGCCTTGACTAGACAGACCTTTGTTGGCAAAGCAATGTCTCTGCTTTTCAACATGCTATCTAAGTTGGTCATAACTTTTCTTCCAAGGAGGAAGCATCTTTTAATTTTATGGCTGCAATCACCATCTGAAGTTTTTTTGGAGCCCCCCAAAATAAAGTCTGACACTGTTTCCACTGTTTCCCCATTTCCCATAAAGTGATGAGACCGGATGCCATGATCTTCATTTTCTGAATGTTGAGCTTTAGGCCAACTTTTTTACTGTCCTCTTTCACTTTTATCAAGAGGCTTTTTAGTTCCTCTTCCTTTTCTGTGATAAGGGTGGTGTCACCTGCATATCTGAGGTTATTGATATTTCTCTCGACAATCTTGATTCCAGCTTGTGCTTCTTCCAGCCAAGTATTTCTCATGATGTACTCTACATATAAGTTAAATAAGCAGGGTGACAATATACAGCCTTGACGTACTCCTTTTCCTATTTGGAACCAGTCCATTGTTCCATGTCCAGTTCTAACTGTTGCTTCCTGACCTGCATATAAGTTTCTCAAGAGGCAGGTCAGGTGGTCTGGTATTCCTATCTCTTTCAGAATTTTCCACAGTTTATTGGGATCCACACAGTCAAAGGCTTTGGCATAGTCAATAAAGAAGAAATAGATGTTTTTTTTTCTGGAACTCTCTTGCTTTTTCCATGATCCACCGGATGTTGGCAATTTGATCTCTGGTTCCTCTGTCTTTTCTTGAACATCTGGAAGTTCACGGTTCATGTATTGCTGAAGCCTGGCTTTGAGAATTTTGAGCATTACTTTACTAGTGTGTGAGATGAGTGCAGTTGTGCAGTAGTTTTAACATTCTTTGGCATTGCCTTTCTTTGGGATTGGAATGAAAACTGACCTTTTCCAGTCCTGTGACCACTGCTGAGTTTTCCATATTTGCTGGCATATTGAGTGCAGCACTTTCACAGCATCATCTTTCAGGATTTGAAATAGTTCCACTGGAATTCCATCACCTCCACTAACTTTGTTCATAGTGATGCTTTCTAAGGCCCACTTGACTTCACATTCCAGGATGTCTGGCTCTAGGTGAGTGATCACACCATCGTGATTATCTTGGTTGTGAAGATCCTTTTTGTACAGTTCTGTGTATTCTTGCCACCTCTTCTTAATATCTTCTGCTTCTGTTATGCTCAGCCAAAACATAAGCGTGGAGAATTATGCTCCTCCTTCTCAATGGGGTCATTTCTACACTAATAACTTGGAATTGTTCACATGAGATGCATTTATTATTCTCTCTTGAAATATTCATTCACTCTTTTATATCAGTATGAAATTTTTTTTTTTTTTTTTGTACTTTGGGTGATAATTCAATACTACTTTTTGTATTTCATTGTTCAGAAAAACGTTGTCACTTGGGAGCTTTTTCAGTCACAGGTCTTTCCTGTGACTTTTTGATATAGCCCCATTAATGCTTGGTTTGAATCCTTCTCACTTTTAGCACTGCAGCATGCTCTACCCTCATCTTGAATATTTATAGCTTCAGTCCTAGAATCAGCCATTTCTTCAGAGTCTTGATTCCGATTATTGTGGAATGATATTAGAAACCAAAACCTGGGCAGTATGTGTGTTTCTTGCTTGGGTACTGTTATTGCCTTCAGGCCTTCTCAGCTGACAAAGGAGAAAATGCATGTGTATGTATTACCTCCTGTATAATATGTAATTTTTATAAATAGCCATGTGTATCCGTATTGATTAAACATGAGTTCATATGGATGTCTCCAACTCTAATCCATCACCAAAAGGATATTCTATCCCCTCCTTATAGCGAGTGAAATTTGTTCATTCACGTCTGACTTTTTGTGACCCCATGGACTATACAGTCCATGGATTCTCCAGGCAAAAATACTGGAGTGGGTAGCCTTTCCTTTCTCCAGGGGATCTTTCCAAGTGGATCGAACCCAGGGATCCCACATTGTAGGCAGATTCTTTACCATCTGAGCCACCAGGGAAGCCCCAGAATACTGGGGTGGGTAGCCTATACCTTCTCCAGCAGATCTTCCCGACCTAGGAATCCAACCAGAGTCTTCTCATTGCAGGCATATTCTTTAACAACTGAGCTATCAGGGAGGCTATCAATAAAGCCCCTCCCTTGATTAGCTATAAATTCTCACCCAATGGTAAAAAACCTGTTTTCCAATCTGCTATCCACTCAATTGTTCAATTCCAAAATATATTTAGAAGTATCAAAATTAACTAGTACCTGCATGAGAACTAAAGTGCAGGGCTTATGTGTAGTCTTTATGCTTTTAGTTTTATAGACATATTATTTTCAGATACTAGCATATTTTCTCCTCAACTCCTTCAGTGAGATTGTTTCATATATTTGTAAAAAATACAGTTAGGTTCTCTCTGCCTTCCTTCCTGGGATCCCCAAATTCCTAAATGAGGTGGGTTTTTTTTATGTATATTCAATAAGATTTACCTTTGTACATTAAACTATGATGAATTTTGACAAGTGTGTAACAAAGTTACATTATACCAAATATTCAGTTCACTTCAGGTCAGTTAAGTCACTCAGTCTTGTCCAGTTCCTTGCAACTGCATGGACTTCAGCACGCCAGGCTTTCCTGTCCGTCACCAACTCCCAGACCTTACTCAAACTCATATCCATCGAGTTGGTGATGCCATGCATCCATGTCATCTTCTGTTGTCCACTTATCTGTTGGTTGGCTTACAGAGTGGGGCTGGAAACTAGAAAGACCAAACCATGATTAGGAGCTTGGAATTTTTAGCTCTCATGATCCAGAAAAGGCAGAGGGGCTCGAAATTGAGTTAATAATGCATTAAGCCCACATGAAGAAGCCTCCATAAAACCCCAATTGTATACGTCAATCCCAAACTCCCTAATTATCCTTTCTGCTCCCCACCTCTGTACACTGCTCTATTTAGACTGGATAACCAACAAGGACATACTGTTTAGCACAGGGAGCTCAGATCAATTTTACATAACCACTTAAATATGAAAAACATTTTTGAAAAAGAATATATACACATATACATATATATGTGTATAACTGAATCACTTGGAGAAGGCAATGGCACCCCACTCCAGTACTCTTGCCTGGAAAAATCCCGTGGGCGGAGGAGCCTGGTAGGCTGCAGTCCATGGTGTCGCAAAGAGTCAGACAGGACCGAGCGACTTCACTTTGACTTTTCACTTTCATGCATTGGAGAAGGAAATGGCAACTCACTCCAGTGTTCTTGCCTGGAGAATCCCAGGGACGAGGGAGCCTGGTGAGCTGCCATCTATGGGGTCACAGAGTCGGACATGACTGAATTGACTTAGCAGCAGCAGCAGCAGCAACTGAATCACTTTGCTATATATCTAAAACTAACACAACATTGTTAATCAGCTGTTCTTCAATATAAGATTAAAAGTTTAAAAATATAAATTAAAAAAAAAATCCCAATAGTAAGGAGCTTTGGAGAGCATCCATGCTGGTGAATACAACCACACTGGGGGGTTGAACACAATCAACTCCATGAAGACAGAAGTTCCTGTGTTCTGAAATCTCCCAAACCTTGTCCTATGTACATCTTCACCTGGATATTCATCTGTATCTTTTATCATATCCCCAGTAAACTAGTAATCTAAGTAAGTGTTTCTCTGAGTTCTGTGAAATTCTCTAGAAAACTAATCAAACTTGAGGCAGAGGGTTGTTGGAAACTCTGATCTATTGTCTGTTGGTCAGGATAGACAACAACATGGGCTGTGACTGGTATCTGAATGGGACTAGAAGAAGGGGAATAATCTGTGGGACTAAGCCCTTACCTGTGGGTGGGTAATTAGTGTCAGAACCGAGTTAAATTGTAGGACATCTGGCTAGTGTTGGAGTCCTACTTGTTGTAAGGAAAACACCCCATATATTTGGTGACTGGAAGTTCAGGAGTGAGGGGTTTTGTGTGAATGGTAACAGAAATATAGAGGTTTTTCTTCAAAACAGGAGGTCAGGCTGGGTTTTTCTTTTAAGCTGATATTCATTTTATTTTCTGAACAAATATCAAATTGTTCTAGTTCCATTGAATGAAAATAATATTTTTTTTCAATATGGAATTATCTTGGAGCCCTTGTCAAATTGCCTAGTTATCTGCTCCACTGGTCAATTTGTCTATTCCCACACTGGCACCAAAATATCTTCTTTACTGTTTAATGTAGCTTTTGAAGTCAGATGATGTGAGTCCTTCAACTTTTTTCTGTTTTCCCAAGATTGTTTCAGCTATTCTAGAGCCTTTGCATTTTCATATTAATTTTAGAATTAGCTAGTAATTATCTACCAAAGAAGAAGAAGAAAAAAAAGCCTATTAGGGTTTAAGGTGTGAGATTTCATTTATTCCATGGAAGAATTAATATCTTAACAATACTAAATCTTGAAATCTATGAGCACGGTATATCTGTTCATGTATAAGTCTTTCTTAATTTTGCTCAGCAAAGTTTTATAGCTTTCATTGTAAATCTTTGACTAACTATCATTGCATTGATTCTTGTTTCTTTTTAATAGTTTTGATGTTAATAAGTAGTATTTTTAAATGCTTATATTCCAATTTTGTGTTGTTAAAATGTAATAATACAATTGTTTTTCTAATATTAACCTTGAATTCTTAGACCTTCCTCAATTCACTTTATTTTACCTATCCTAGGATTTCCTATGTATATGTCATCATCTCTAAATAAAAAGTTTTACTTTTTTCTTTCTAAATGTTATCACTTTCTTTCCTTGCTTGTTGCATTGACTAGGAACTCCATTTGAATATTGAATAGAAGTTGTGGGAATTAATATTTTGTCTTTTTTCCAATCTTCTGAGGCATTATAAAATATTTTACCAGGAAAAATGATGTTGGCTATAGGTTTGTCAATGCTGTCCTCAGGTTGAAGAAGTTTGTTTCTATACCTAAATTGGGTTTTTCTTTTAGTTGTGAATGAATTTTGTCAAAGAGATTTCTGCTTCTATTTAGATCATCATATTTCTCTTTTAATTATTATTCTGATAATGTGATGTTACACTAGTTTTCTGAGTTTCAAACCAATCTTTGATCCCTTCATTAAGCCCTAAATTCTCATGGTGTATTATCTATTTTATGTATTGCTGGATTTGATTTATTAACATTTTTGAGGATTTTTGCATTTTTGTTTATGAGAAATACTGACATGGAATGTCTTTGTGGAAATATCCTTGCTAAATTTAAATCTAAGTTATTCTGGCCTCAACAAATGAGTTAAGAAATAGTCCCTTCTCTATTTCCTGAAAAAATTTGGGGAATACTGATACTAATTTCTCTTTATGTATTTGATAAAATTCATCACTCAAGACATCTGGGTCAGAGTTTTGTTTTTAGAAAGGTTTTGAATTACAATTTTAATATTCTCAACATATACAGGGATATCAATTTTTTTTTTCCTTGTGTTGGTTTGCAACTGTATTTTCTAAGGTACTTGTTCATTTTATCTAAGTTCTTGAATTTATTAGAAGAACTTTAAATGATACTCATTATTCTTTTCTCAATATATGTGGGTGAGTCTCTCTTTTCCTTTCAATATTAGTAACTGTCTCTCATTTCATTCTCCTCTCTCTCTCTTTTCTTCTTCATTTTTTATGAATATACCAGTTTTATTAATCTTATAGACCACATTTAGATGTGTTAATTTTCTCTGTTTGTTTTCTATCATACTTACTACTTCTTTACTCTGGCTTTTATATTTCCTGTCATGTGTTTTCATTATCATTCAGTTCAATATAAATTCTAATTTACTTCTGATCTTTCTGATTTATTTTTATTTAGAAGTGTATTTCAAAATTACAACTATTTCCTATCATATTATTTTTGATTTCTTATTAACTCAGTTGTGATCGGAAAACATACACTATATTCTTCAGTACTGTGAAATTCTTTGAGACTTACTTTATGGTCCACCATATGGTCGCTCTTTGTGCATATTCTGTTTGCACTTGAAGAGAATAGGTGTTCTTCTGCTATTGGGTGTAACATTCTATATCCTATCATTCCAACACTTTGGTCAAGTGATTTGATAGTTTTGATTACATTTTAAATATCCTTCCCTTGTGGGTTAGCTGGTAAGGAATCTGCCTGCAATGCAAGAGACCTGGGTTTAATCCCTGGGCTGAGAAGATCCACTGGAGAAGGGAAAGGCTACCCATTCCAGTATTCTGGCCTGGAGAATTCCATAGACTACAGTCCATGGGGTCACAAAGAGTCAGACACAACTGAGTGACTTTCACTTTCACTTTTAATATCCTTACTTATTTTTTGTGTGTTATCTACTGAGAGAAAATTGTTAAAAATATCTAAGATTATGAATTTTTTTCTGTCTTCAATTCTATGTTTAGTTCAATTTTGTTGTATGTATTTTAAAGTTCTGCAATAAGTACTAAACATTCAGAATTGCTATTTATTTTTGGTGAATTGAACTTTTATTATAAAAATAACTCTATCTCCATTAACAATCTTTTCCTTTGTTTTATATTATTTTAACCACACTAGGATTCTTATGCTTAGTGCTTGCATAGTATTTTTTTTATCCTTTTATTCTATACCTATCTGAATGTAGATATAGAATACTAAATATAATAAATACTAAATACTAATAATAAATATTAAATATTCTAAACAATATTTAGTTAGGTCTAGCTCTTTATTCAGTTGTCAAGCTCTGCCTTTCAGAGGTTTAGACCACTTAAATTTAATGTTATTATTGACATGGATGGGTTTAAACTTACCATGGTTTTCCATTTTGGAGAAGGTAATGGCAACTCACTCCAGTACTCTTGCCTGGGAAATTCCATGGATACAGGCGCCTGGCAGGGACAGTCCATGAAAGAGTCAAACATGACTGAACACTCACAAGTTTTTCTCATTTCTATTTATTTCTTTTGCCTTGTTTTATGGACTTAATTGAGCTAAGTGAGTATCTTTCAGTATTCCATTCTATCTACTCTAATAACTTTTGAGATATTGATATCTATTCATCTTCCATATATTTCTATGGGTTAAAAACATGTGTCTTTAACTTATCACAATTACTTTAAATTAGTTATTATATCACTATATGTATAATGTAAGAACCACACAAAAAATGATTAATTTTATTTTGTATCCTGCACACCTGCTCTCCCTATCTAACACATACACAGACACACAGACACACTTGCATACACGTTCTTTTTTCAAAAAGGACAACAAATTGAGAAGCCAGTCTGGGACCTTAAACACTGAAAAGGAATTGTTTGGCTAGGCATAAAAAAGTAAAAGACTTAGTCTTTTTCGGGAGACCACTGCAGAGGTAACAACTGCAAGAAACTGATGCAAATTACTTTCCTGAACAGGAAAATAGGATCCACTTTGTCAAAGAAAAGCAGAATGTTTTAGAACTGAAGCTTCTCTTAGTTGTCAGAAACACTGAAGATAATCTGTCTCAAGAGATTTTTTTGTTGTTATTGTTTTCAGAATTATGAATATTTTAAATATATAGTAGGCCAAAAATATGAAAAAGCATAAGGTTGCAGTCACTAATGTGTCTGTCATTTAGGTTTATTGTGTTAAGATTTTTATCATATTTACTTCTGATTGCTTTTCTTTTTTAAATAAAATGTTACAAGTGTATCTAAAGCCTGGCTCTCTCCATCTCATTCTTTGTCCTCTCTTCTCACGTATATGTTCTTCCCACTAATTTGGAGTATATTTTTCTGGACCACGGTTAAGGAAGAAAAAAAAACATGCTTTGGATTGACTACAATATGTAATTTGTCTCAAATATTTTATATCCCTACTAATTTTTAATATACCTAGTCTATCAGTTTCTAAGGTATGCATTAAAATGTTTTGCACTATGTTTTTACACTATAAATTTCTACTTTTTAGTGTTACATGTGTTTAAGATTATTCTATTAGGCCACAGGAAATCATGATAGTTTCATCTTATTTTTCTTTTTTTTAATCATATGATGACCTCCTTGTCCTTAGGTTCAGTATAGGGAAACTTTTAAATTAAACCCTGCCATTACTTTAGACATGTTAATTTATGTCCCTGTATCACAGTTTGATTATTATTTTTTCTTTTTTATTTTTTAGTATATTACATGATATCTTTTTACTTCCACATTTGATAGAGAAAGTGAAACCTCTTTCTTACAACAGGATTTCTCAGGGTTTTGACCATTCCAAGTGGGCTAGAGTGCAGACCAGATCCCTACATATTGGGCAGCAGGTATTTTCACTGTGCCATAAAGATCACTGGGGATTTCTCTCAACGTAAAAAAATTCTTCTTCTTTTTTAAATTTATTTATTTTAATTGGAGGCTAACTACTTTACAATATTGTAGTCATTTTTGCTATATATTGACATGAATCAGCCATGGGTGTACATGTGTCTCCCATCCTGAACCTCTCTCCTACATCCCTCCCCATCCCATCCCTCAGAGTTGTCCCAGTGCACCAGCCCTGAATGCCCTGTCTCATGCATCCAACCTGGACTGGCGATCTATTTCATATATGGTAATATACATATTTCAATGCTATTCTCTCAAATCATCCCACCCTTGCCTTCTCCCACAGAGTTCAAAACTCTATTATTTATATCTGTCTTTTTTGCTGTCTGGCACATAGGGTCATCATCACCATCTTTCTAATTCCATATATATGCATTAATATGGGGCTTCCCTGGTGGCTCAGAGGTTAAAGCGTCTGCCTCCAATGCGGGAGACCTGGGTTTGATCCCTGGGTTGGGAAGATCCCTTGGAGAAGGAAATGGAAATCCACTCCTGTATTCTTGCCTGGAGAATCCCATGGACGGAGAAGCCTAGTAGGTTACAGTCCACGGGGTCGCAAAGAGTCGGACATGACTGAGCAACTTCACCTTATGCATTAATACACCGTATTGCTGTTTTCCTTTCTGACTTACTTCACTCTGTTCTTAAACATGTGGAGTTGTGCTATTTGGTCATGTTTCTAACAGTCACAGTTTTCCAGGGAATGGCATGGCAGTTATTTTCATTCAAAAGGACCTGATTACATTTAAATAGGAATACTTATATGAACTTAAAGTAAGATTGAGGATAAAATGAGCTAAATTTAGTAGTAGTTTGAAGATTAAATGAGTTTGTACACATAAAGTATCATATAAATGCTTGGTTTGTGATAAGCTCTAATGTGTATTAGGGTGGCAGCATGGTAACTGTCATTTTTCTATTGTCTCAGTTTAGGCAGAGATTCCTAAGGTCAAATATAATATAATCGGTGCAAGTGGCCCCTCATTCTAAAGGTGCCAACTTCCTATGCAAGACATATTAAGAGTTTGTTTGACCCATAGGCTAGCTTTTAATTTTACTTACCCTGAAATTATATGAAAGGAATAAAATTGAAAAATCCTTTATATACTTATCAGAATGGTTCCTTTTTTAATACTCAGTTCAGTTCAGTTCAGGCCCTCAGCTGTGTCTGACTCTGCAACCCCATGGACTGCAGCACGCCAAGCTTCCCTGTCCATCACCAACTCCTGGAGTTTACTTAAGCTCATGTCCTTTGAGATAGTGATGCCATCCAACAATCTCATCCTCTGTCCTCCTTCTCCTCCTGCCTTCAGTCCTTCCCAGCATCAGGGTCTTTTCAAATGATTCAGTTCTTCACATCAAGTGGCCAAAGTATTGGAGTTTCAGCTTCAGTATCAGTCCTTCCAAAGAATATTCAGGACTGATTTCCTTTGGGATGGACTGATTGGTTCTCCTTGCTGTCCAAGAGACTCTCAAGAGTCTTCTCCAACACCAAAGTTCAGAAGCATCAATTCTTTGGCCCTCAGTTCTTTATGGTACAACTCTCACATCCATACGTGACTACTGAAAAACTATAGCTTTGACTAGATTGACCTTTGTTGGCAAAGTAATGTCTCTGCTTTTTAATATGCTGTCTAGGTTGGTCATAACTTTTCTTCCAAGGAGCAAGCTTAGCCTAGGAAAGATGAATGTTTCATGGAGGCTACTAAACAAACCTAATAATCCTAGAACCCACTCTCATTTTATAAGAAATAACAAATCTTTGTGATTTCCTAGGGTCTGCTGGGAATACTCAAAGATAGTTCTAGCTGTGAAATATATCCTGAAAATGTTATTTTATTTTAGTTTTTAGCTTAGGATCTGATTTGGGGAAGGCAAAATCAAAATCATTTTTAAAAATTTGATCATTTAATAAAGTTAGAAACAAGTGCTTAAAAAATTTTACTTGTTCACCTATTTAATCAAAGTGATGGAATGTTTACAGTATTACATACAATATTATAAGGAACACTAGTTTTTCACAATGGAGAAGGTAATGACACCCCACTCCAGTACTCTTGCCTGGAAAATCCCATGGATGGAGGAGCCTGGAAGGCTGCAGTATATGGGGTTGCTAGGAGTTGGACACGACTGAGCGACTTCACTTTCACTTTTCACTTTCATGCATTGGAGAAGGAAATGGCAACCCACTCCAGTTTTCTTGCCTTGAGAATCCCAGGGACGAGGGAGGCTGGTGGGTTGTCATCTCTGGGGTCACACTGAGTCGGATGCGACTGAAGCGACTCAGCAGCTGTAGCAGCAGCAGTCTTTCACAAAGGGGAAAGTTTGGTTCTTTGTGTTTTTGTATATTGTTATCTTTATTTTAAGTACTCAAGGACATGATAAAAGTTAACACAAAATTGAGAAAATCATCCTGGAGACTCATGAAGCCTCATGTCTATGTGGGCAACTTACAAAGGTGAAAAGTAACGTTAATCATTATGTTAGTAACTTTAATACAATTTACCATTTTAGCACAAATAAAGTCAAATACAATATGTGGCAATGAATAATATAGACTGTCTTATTATAAATAAACCAATCAAAACAGTGATCTTTGGCAAAGTTTTAACACATTTGAATTATTAAATGTTTCTGACATTGCAGTTTCCATGAGAATTATTTTCTTAAGATGTCTAACATCCTTAAGGCATTAGAAGCTCACTTTCCTTATTTTCTGTGAATTTTAGGAACATTAGATTTATGTTTATTTACTTTTATAAAACAAATAGAGGTACTTTAAGAAACCTAATCATTTAATTTATTTTAATACCCTTTGGAGGTAGGAAAATATGTTACTCTTACATCAGAAAATGTAAAATCTTTTCTGAATTACAGACTCCTAAAGAACTTACAGTTTTAGTTTTATAACATCAGTCACAGGTCAGAAGTAAACCATAAACACAAAACCCACCAGGTAGATATTGAAAAGCTATTTCCTTTCCCAGTGGGGCACAACATTCTTAAGAGATTGGGTTCATAAGTAGATAACAAACAAATAAGGAAACTCTCAAAACACGTTTGACCTCTATTACCCAACATAAATAGATCACCATCATACACCTGATGGAGAGTTTCAAATGGGCAAATCATAAACCCACATTCCCAGTTACTGCAGGTCTCAATGGAAAAAACTTACCAGCTCACAAATTAGACACAAAAGCAAAACACAAAATCACTAGAAAAAAAAAAGGAAAAGCACAACTAGAGAGTCAGGAAATGTAAAGTTCTGTGCTTTACTCTGAGTCAAAAAAGACTTGCCCATGTATTCAGGCAGCCCACGAGGCACGCTTTTCTGGAAATGCATTTTTTTTGTTTGTTTGTTTTACGTCATTGGTTAAATCCACTTAGGCATCAAAGTAAATGACCTCCACAACAGTTAAATGTTTAAGAAACATGATTCTCATGCAAATAAAAAGAAACATGTATTGAAGATTTTATTCACCCAGTAGTTAATGAGGGAAGCAATACCATAATACAACCATATCAAGGGACATTTAAAAAGTTTACATTTAGGGGCAATGATAGCATTAGATTACTGAGTTTGATCCAAACTGTCCATAAATAATTTGTAAGTTTGAGGGAGACTTTTTAACAGAAAAAAAATCACTTGCATTTATTCTAGTCAAAAATCTACACATTAATCTCAGACCCCTTAAGAGTCATAAGAGACTAGTGTACATAAAGTTTAGAAAATCAAGCCCAGTACTGTACTGAAAAACACATTGCTTTCTCCATGTTTTACCTGGCTTGTCTATTTCCACGTTTGATATAATTTTCTTCACCAGGATCTTTCTTATTTTCCTTTCCCATTATTCATTTCCTTGTTTTATGAAGTTATCTTAAATCTTATTGAGTGGTAATAATTAGAATTCTTTATGCTTCCTTAGGGGCTTCCCTGGTGGCTCAGATGGTAAAGAATCTGCCTGCAATGAAGGATACCCAGGTTCAATCCCTGGGTCAAGAAGATCCCCTGGAGAAGGGAATGGCTAGCCACTCCAGTATTATTGCCTGGAGAATTCCATGGACAGAGAAACTTGGTGGGCTACAGTAGGGTCACAAATGGTGACATAGGGTCACAAAAAGTCAGACACGACTGAGCAACTAACACTTTCATTTTACCTTTGTATCCTGAGGTGCTTTTGTGTCTCTTAGTATCACTTACTCCATTTTTCATTTTTGTCCTTCACAATCATTATATTGGTTTTTAATCTTCAGGGTCCTATGATCCTTAATTCTTCATTCGATGGACAAAATATGTGGATTTGTACAAGGAACTAACAATGTTCTTCTAATGTGTCATAAGAAGTTATCTCTTTTCTAAGCTTCATTGGTGGCTCAGACGGTAGAGCGTCTGTCTGCAATGCAGGAGGCCCGGGTTCGATCCCTGGGTTGGGAAGATCCCCTGGAGAAGGAAATGGCAGCCCGCTCCAGTATTCTTACCTGGAAAATCCCATGGATGGCAGAACCTGATAGGCTACAGTCCATGGGGGTCGCAAAGAGTCGGACAGGACTGAGCGACTTTACTTTCACTTTCACTTTTGAATCAGGTGGTGACTGTATATTTTGTGTAAGTGGACTGTGCATTTTGAAGTTCAGGGCTTCCTGTAGAGTGCATGGACCACAAGGGGCAGTTAAATCAGTGACATCCATCATTTCCAAATTAAAATGGATTTGTGAGATAATATCCTTTGATGTCATTCTTCTCTGGACCCTTTTGCTTTCCCTTTATTTTAGGATTTACTGCGAGTTGATGAAGTAGCTTAGTTCTGCTTTGCTTTTCTCTCAAGTCTCAGAGCTTTAATCAGGAGTCTTCTACAAAGTGTCAGACCTTAAGGAAAAGTCCATTCCTTCCTGATGGTTGGTTTAAGAATGGAAAAGGGGGAAAGGCCCAATGAACAGCTATTCTGAATGCTGTTATTCCTCAGCTTCCTGCTGTGTATTTGCTGATTCTGAGGCGATAGTTTCCCCAAATTCTCTTGAAAACGACAGTACATAGCTTGTTTTCTTAGATTTTGTGGTCATGATTTCTCCTCTATTCAATTATGTATGCCTTTTAACTTTCAAGGTATCTAATGAGATTTCTCCTCTCCCCACTGCTATCTGGTTTCATTATGTTTTAAATTAATGTAATTTTTATAATAACATTGCCATTTAAATTCAAAACTTAGAATGATAGGTAAGAAAACATTTGTGATTAGTCTGCCATTTTCAAACTGAATTTAATCTGTCATAACCTAACACTTATTTTGCTTGTAGACTGTATAAATTATATTGGAATGAAGTTATTAAATGTACAATTGATTAACAAACACATTTGTTGTAATAATATATAATTTTCACTACAAGAGAGATCATTGAAATATATGTAGATGTGTTGGGAGCACAAATTTTACCTATTCCTACTTGGATCCAGTGTTTGGGAATTAGCAACTTAATTGACAATAAGCAGATTAACAGAAGTGAAAATTATGTTTATACATTTTACATGCAGGAGTTGCTCATTGATGAGCAACTCACTGAATAGCCAGAAATAAAGATTTGTATTCCAGAATTAACAAAAACTGGAGAGGGGGAACTTAGGACTTCCATGGGAAAGTATGGAAGATTCTCATAAACTTTATTGTTTTTAATGTTGATAGCAATGGACAGTCTGTTTCCTGGATAGATAAATTCACGGGAAATTTCCTCTAAGGGAAGTTCATGGCAGTTTCATGTTCAGGAGGCCCTGATTTAGTCAGATAAAGGAAATTCATATAAGATTATTCTGCCTCTTCTGAAGCTCAGATGTTTTCACTTTACAATCATCTTTCCAACTCCTAGAATACAGATGGGTCCTGACATTTCCCCCACTTGAAACTTTCTGAGAAGTTTTATTTTTTGAAAAAATCTATATTGGTTGGAGAAGAGGGAGATTCCAATTAGAAATTGTGAGGTAAGAAATGTACCAAAAGGGAAAGAGCACTGATTAAAACAAGAATGAATAAGCAGAAAAGAACAAACCTAAGGATGCTACTTTAGAAATCAGTATGCAGGTCAGGAAGTTAGAACTGGACAAGAAACAGACTGGTTCCAAATTGGGAAAGGAGTTCACTAAGGCTGTATATTATCACCCTGGTTATTTAACTTATATGCAGAGTACATCATGAGAAATGCTGGGCTGGATGAAGCACAAGCTGGAATCAATATTACCAGAGAAATATTAATAACCTCAGATATGCAAATGACATTGCCTTTATGGCAGAAAGTGAAGAAGAACTAAAGAGTCTCTTGGTGAAAGTGAAAGAGGAGAGTGAAAAATTTGGCTTAAAACTTAACATTCAGAAAACGAAGATCATGGCATCTGGTCCCATCACTTCATGGGAAATAGATGGGGAAACAGTGGAAACAGTGTCATGCTTTATTATTTGGGCTCCAGAATCACTGCAGATGGTGACTGCAGCCATGAAACTAAAAGACACTTGCTCCTTGGGAGAAAAGTTATGACCAACCTGGACAGCATATTAAAAAGCAGAGACATTACTTTGCCAACAGAGGTCTGTCTAGTCAAAGCTTTGGTTTTTCCAGTAATCACGTATGGATGTGAGAGTTGGACTATAAAGAAAGCTGAGTGCTGAAGAATTGATGCTTTTGAACTGTGGTGTTGGATAAGACTCTTGAGAGTCCCTTGGACAACAAGGAAATCCAACCAGTCCATCCTAAAGGAAGTCAGTCCTGAATATTAATTGGAAGGACTGATGCTGAAGCTGAAGCTCCAATACTTTGGCCACCTGATGCGAAGAACTGACTCATTTGAAAAGACTGATGCTGGGACATATTGAAGGCAGGAGGAGAAAGGGACGACAGAAGATGAGATGGTTGAATGGTATCACCGACTCAAAGGACATGAGTTTGAGTAAGCTCCAGGAGTTGGTGATGGACAGGGAGGCCTGACATGCTGCAGTCCATGGGGTCACAAGGAATCGGACACAACTGAGCGACTGAACTGAACTGAAGGATACTACTCCATATCCCAATAGACCAGTCCAGGAAAAGGGTAAATCAATCTAGGTAAATGGTTGTGTCTCATTTAAGGAAGCATTGATGCAGGTTGAGACACAGCACACATCAACTTATGCTTCTAAATGGTGGAAGCAGTCAAACATCCAATGAATGGAATTTATATGGAAACAAAAAGATTTTTAAGAAAGAACAGTGGTTGGAGCAGTTGATAAAGGCTAGTTTCTGAGTCCAGAGTGTAGAGCTGAGAAGAGTAGGATTAATGTGTCTGTAGATGGTAGAGAGAGGACAGCAATGGCAATCTGGTGGATTCCCCAGTTTGTAGTCTGAGTGCTTTCCATGACAGCATAGATCTCAGTGTCATCCTCATAGTTATTTTCAGGTGCAAAGAATGGAAACTTCAGGGATTCTGGTGAACTTACCAACTGCTCCAAACTATTGTGATGTATGTTCTTTGAAATTATGTAAAGTTGTCCAGCTTTCAGGGCTTTGGAAAAGGAACAGTGACTGTGCAATCTAGAGCCTCCATAAAGATCTGAACAGTCAGTTTTCAGTTCTCAATGACACCAAGACAGGAGGGTGGGAGAAAAACTGGAAACATGAGTTATTGACAAATTACTGGGGAAAATACTCAAAATAGCAGGATCCAATTTACAAAGAGTTGAAAATAGCTCAAAGACAGTGAACAGGACTAAAATCTGATAAGCCACATGGTGGATTATAGTTTCATTGAGACAAAATTTCTCTCTACTATAACTCTCATTTATTCAAAGATAATCAAAGTAAGATGATTTTTGTTACAAAGTTTTTATTACAAAGTCTAGTCTTATTAAATTTGTCCTAAATATTTAATTAAGTGCAATGGCTCAGCAGTAAAGATTCCATTTGCCAATGCAGAAGATGCAAGAGATGGCGGTTTGATCCCTGAGTCAGAAGGATCCCCTGGAGAAGGAAATGGCAACTCACTCCAGTATTCTTGCCTGGAGAATCCTATGGAAAGAGAAACCGGCCACCTATGATTCACCAGGTCAGAAAGAGTCGAACACGACTGAGTACAGGCTCCAAGAACACATCATCATCAGGAGCAAGAATAGTAACTGAAAACAGGCTTCTGTTTAAGTTTGCTTTACTGCAACTTTTTATAGAGAGCCTTAGATTGGACTTCTAGAAGCCATGCCAAGAGCTCATCATCATACTTTGCACACAGTAATTAGCAATTTGGATAAGTTATTATCTTCTCAATGTACTTCCAAATATCCTAGGGTTCCTGAATCTGTCAGGAAGTTACCATGGTCACTTGCAAGTCTGAAATCCTTATATGCTAAGTATCAGATGGGTTTTTCCCCAAGAGGTCTTTGTAAACACTGGCTCATAAAATCCATCTGAGTTCCTTAAGACTGTCTAGTCACATCTGATTCTATGCACATCATTCTCAAATATGGCATTGCAGTTAAAGCCTTGATAATATGATCCATTTCCCCATTATGTTCTGTTACAAGAACAGATTCTCACTGAATTTATGCAAATAACTGTATTGCCATGTAAGAATACTTAATCAGAGCTTCTGAATTCTAGAGTGATCAGGCAGAAAGAAAAGAAAATATTTCATTTCTGCTTACAAAATTATAATCTACTAAATTTTTGTAAGTTATAGATAACATGAAAAAAGTAAAGAGGAGCTTCTTTTTTTTTTTTAATAACTATTTTTCTTGCACCACGTGACTTGTGTGATCTTAGTTCTCCAACCTAGGATTGAACCTGCTTGGAGTCCCACCAATTCGATAACCAGGAAATTCCCCCCCTCAAAGCATTTCTTAAACCTGATAAATAGAACACTAAAGAACCAGGTAATGTTTCACAGTTGTTCATGGAAAACATAGTAATTATTTTTGGACTTAATACTTTTTTACCAATATCACACCAAAAATGCAGCCCTTGTACCCAAAAATAGCCAAGGGGAAAAAAAGCAAGAACACTGCTATAGGAAGTAAGCAAAGGCAACAGAAGTGAAATAAGAGTCTTTATAGGCTGAGACCCTTTATTTTTACTCAAAAGAAATCCCAGAGAGCTTACAATGATCAGTAAGATAACAGCCACAAATGAAGTATCCAGGCTTCCCACATTTCTGTCCAGCTGCCTACAAATTGTTGGCCCTAACCTAACCTCCAATCACAGATCTGACAGTCTCCCTCCAACCCACTCCAGGCATATAAAAAACTGAAAAGAACACTCTTTCTGGATCCAAGCCAAACTTTTGGAATACAAAATTGAGACAGAAGGAGAACTTTGTTGCTGTTATCCAGTATTATCAGTCAGTCAGTCAGTTCTGTTGCTCAGTCGTGTCAGACTCTTTGTGACCCCATGAATCACAGCACGCCAGGCCTCACTGTCCATCACCAACTCCCAGAGTCTACTTAAACTCATGTCCATTGAGTCGGTGATGCTATCCAGCCATCTCATCCTCGGTCATCCCCTTCTCCTGCTGCCATTCCCTCCCAGCATCAGAGTCTTTTCTGATGAGTCAACTCTCCGCATGAGGTGGCCAAAGTATTGGAGTTTCAGCTTTAGCATCAGTCCTTCCAATGAACACCCAGGACTGATCTCCTTTAGGATGGACTGGTTGGATCTCCTTGCAGTCCAAAAGACTCTCAAGACTCTTCTCCAACACCACAGTTCAAAAGCATCAGTTCTTTGGTGCTCAGCTTTCTTTACAGTCCAACTCTCACATTCATACATGACCACTGGAAAAACCATAGCCTTGACTAGATGGACCTTTGTTGACAATGTAATGTCTCTGCTTTTCAATATGCTATCTAGGTTGGTCATAACTTGCCTTCCAAGGAGTAAATGGCTTTTGATTTCATGGCTGCAGTCACTATCTACAGTGATTTTAGAGCCCCCCAAAATAAAGTCTGACACTGTTTCCATTGTTTCCCCATCTATTTTCCATGAAGTGATGGGACCAGATGCCATGATCTTAGTTTTCTGAATGTTGAGCTTTAAGCCAACTTTTTCACTCTCCACTTTCACTTTCATCAAGAGGCTTTTTAGTTCCTCTTCACTTTCTGCCAGTATTATCGATGACCAACAAACTCACCAACTTATGAAGTAGGTTCAAAAAATAGGTGTTAGGGAAGAAAATGTTTCCTCTGCCCTTTGTGGTTCTTTGGGTGGTCTAATAGTCAATTTATCATAAAACAGATTAACAGGAGAAAAATAATTAGATATTTGCATATAGGGCCCCATGAAAATATGAGACACAATGGCAGTCAGGCAGTTGGAGCCTATGTGTTTTTTTAGCTAAGGGGTGGGATAAGGCTGTGGGGCTACAAAGGCGAGGAGGGCTAATTCACAGGGCAGTGAAATAAGCACATGTTTGGGAATTAGATGTCAACCCTGGCATACAGATAGGTCATTCAGATAAAAGTTATCTCTGGCAATAACTTTTTATGAACCAGACCACCTATCAAAATTCTTTCAGGCAGTTGAAGGGGGGATAAAAAGCTCTTCCTGTGTCTTCTGGGCTTTCAACATCTTCACCTGTAATCCAACATGTCACATTTTGGGGTAGCTTGTTCTGAACCCCTTCACATATTTATAAGACATATACCTGTGTTCTACTCTGGGATTTTTGTCCTTGATATAGCACAACACAACACAAAAGACAGAGAAACAGAACACATAGTGATATATATTAAGAGCCACAATATCCAACAACTAATTCTAATTAGTTTTCTGTAAATCTAAATTTTGAAGATAACTTTTAGTGAAAACAAAAAGGCTGTTACTGTCCTTATAACAAGACCTTGAGCAGAGACCTAGGAATCTATTAAAAATGTTACTGAGTCCAGAGGGGAAGAAAATGGTAGAGAGATAAGACAGGGAGATCACCAGCCTCCCCACAAATACATCAAAAGTGCATCAAATATGGAACAACTCTTACAAAGCAACTTCTAGGCAACAGTAGAAGACCCCAGGCCTCCAGGGGGACAGGCTAAGCTCCCTGAAATGAAACACCTATGAGCTAAACACAATCCTTGCTGAGGATTAACAAAATATAAATGTTTATCTGTTACAAAAAAAGAAAAAAAAGTTATTGAGTCCAAGCTCAGTCAGCTTGCTGCACAACAGGCCAGTTAATGAAGAGATGATTTGTTGAGGCAAAGAATATAACTTTATTGGGAAAGCCAGCTGAGCAAAAAGATGGCAGACTAATAATTTAAAATAACCAATTTGTTGGGGTCTGGATGTGAAAGACTCTCAGCCATGTATGACTCTGTCACCCCATGGACTATAGCCCACAAGGGTCCTCTGTCCATGGAATTCTCCAGGCAAGAATACTGGAGTAGATTGCCATTTTCATGCCCAGGATATCTGTTCAACCTGGATTAAACCCAGGTCTCCTGCATTGCAGGAAGATTCTTTATCATCTGAGCCACCAGGGAAGTCTGATGGATACCAGATTCTTATATAGAGCAGAGATGGGGAGAAGTTGAGTGTGTAAAGGCCATATCTTCTGGAATGGCCAACCTCAGGGAAAGGATGTGTTAATCTCTTCAGGCAGAGAAGGAGGCCTCCCTGAGGCAGGCCATTATGTATGATTATAATAACCCTTTACCATCTTAGCCACCAGGGAAGCTCAGTAAATTATTAAAAATATACAAATGTATTCTAGGTAGATTTCCTCCAATACTCCTTTTCTCAGTTTATCAGTTTCTCAGTTTTAAGAGCACAGAAAGTGTTAGAATATCTCCTCTTGAGTGTTACATAAGACAGGTCACCAAATGTAATGTAATGATGCTCAAATCCATGTGTACCAGCTGAATTTTGTTTCTAATACTAAGAAAACAGTCATAATCTGTCATAATAGCCACACTATTGGAATGGTCTGCCTCTGCTTGTTTTGTGGTTGTGTTAATGTCCGTTGGTAAAGAATCCACCTGCAATGCAGGAGACTCTGGTTCAATTCCTGCTTCGGGAAGATCTGCAGAGAAGGACAGGCTACCCACTCCAGTCTTCTTGGGCTTCCCTTGTAGCTCAGTTGGTAAAGAATCCACCTGCAATGAAGGAGATCTGGGTTCAATCCCTGGGTTGGGAACATCCCCTGGAGAAAGGATATGCTACCCACTCCAGTATTCTGGCCTAGAAAATTCCATGAACTTTATAGTTCATGGGGTCGCAGAGTCAGATATGACTGAGCAACTTTCACTTAAATGTTAAAATATGGAAAACAGCCTCCCTGTTAGCATATTATGCTTCAACTGACACTTTCATTTTAATATCTTTCAGATTTTTACTCAGAAAATTGAAGGTTCACTTCATTAAAGCAATCTGACAAGCCCTGAATCTCTTTAAGAAATAACAGTTGTAAGGAAAGGAGAAGGAGGTGAGGTGTATGAGGAAGATGACATGATGCCAGGGAAAATAAAATGCTCATTTTACTCAAAACCTTGTGAAAGTGAAAGTGGGATAAAGGAAGAAGAGGAATTGCAAACATTTAATAGTTTGATGCAATCTGAAACAGTTTTAATGATAAAAGAAATGTGACTTTTTTCTGTTTCTATTCATCTTCATCTGGTATTTTCTCTGTGGCTTACCTCGTCTTGCACTTTTAAAGAGAAATTGGTCTTTGTCCCATTCACTCTTTTCTGCGTCTGTGTTAGTACTTTCAGAGGCAGCATTTGTTGTCTTTGACAGACATACCATTGTCTTTCTTATCATATCCTTTTGGTACTTCTTAGAATTCATAGTCTCTACATCTGTAGTTTCCTTTTGTTTTCTCTCTGCAGTAAGGAACTGAACACCATCTTTTTTCTTTCCCTTTGTCCCCCCCCTTTTTTTTTTCTCATTTCATTGACCTCTACTTGGTCTGACATTTTATGCAGTTCTGTGTCATAAATGGGCTTCCCTGTGGCTCGATGGTAAAAAAACTTGTCTGCCAATGCAGGAGACACAAGCTTGATCCCTGAGTTGTAAAATCCCTTGAAGAAGGAAACGGCTACCACTCCAGTATTCTTGCCTGGAAAATCCCTTGGACAGAGGAGTCTGGTGGGCTTCAGTCCATGGGGTCACAAAATAATCAGACAGCAACTGAGGTCTAGAGCCCTGGAGACAACCTCTCAGATAGCTCTGAGGAAAAGTCATTTGATGAGACTTGGATCACTAAGTAAAAGTTGTAGATGAAAATTTAACTTATTTATATTAGCTTTAAGCATAAAATTTCTATTATAGTACATATATATTTAAATTCAAACCTATAAAGAAAACGGAATTTTAAACTGAAGTAAATAATTTAACCTCAAGATCTGGGAAATTTTTTAGAGCTGCCTACAAAATTATGACATTATCACCTGGTACATTTAGGCATCACAAAAACATATCAGCTGAATTCTTCTTAACTGTTAATTGTTTGTGAGCCTGTAATTCTATTTTGCTAGTCTCATTTAAACCAAATTAATTCTTATCTCTTCAGTAGTAGAAAGAAGTCTGGCATGAAATATATACATAAATGATCAACAAATGAACAAACAGATGCACAAGTGCATTCTCAGCTGGAACTACTGTATGTAAATATTTACGGCCTAGAAGGAAAAGGAAAAAGTAACACATTTTTCAACGATAGAGATGGTTTCTTCCTTAACTTCTTTTAGGGTGATAATACATTCCACTTTATATAGAACAGTCCTACTTTATACTTGTTGCCCTATTGTAACTTATTGTATTTCCTTTCACTCTTCAAAAGCCCTGGTTTGGGCAATAAAGTATATGGCTCTTCTAGTACTTGTATTTGTGTAAGTGCATATGTGAAAGAGAATAGAGAAACGGTTTTTATTTACTGTTTTCATATCTTTCATGGACCTTAAATGAAATGGTTCTTCTATATGGATATGACCAGTTTTTGTCTCAAAATATTACTTTGGTTGTAAAAACCAAATGTCAAAATTCTCATATCACTAATTTATTTGAGTCAAGGCATTAAATATCTGTCTCTGTTTGGAGTATGTCATCTGATAAACTAATTTATGTTCTAGGAGGACACTAGTGAAATGGAAATAGGTAAGTTTTAAAGCACTACATGAAAATTATATTTAGGTTGTCTGCTTATTTCTGAGCCATCACCAGTGTAGCTTTTTATTGTCATTATTAAGAGAGTAATGTGTAACAAAGTGATTTAAATATAATACAGACAAAAAGTACGTGACAGTAGTAGTCATTGCAGCTGTTTGTGTCCAGTTAAATATGTTCAGGCTTTCTTTTTCTGGACATACAATAAAATTATTTGTTGCTCCTTTGAAACTAAATTAATGGCCAAAGCAGAAATTTTACAAGCAACTTCATGATTTTCTGCCTTCCCTTTCCATGAAAACTTGAATCAAGATTAAGCTTCTGTAAAATCTGGGCTTTTGAGCATCAAATATGAGTGGGACTTCTGCCGTTCTCTTTGTAGCATGAATGAAAAATGAATTTTTTGTTATGTTAAATAATTGAGATAATAATGTACCTTTTTACCATAACATAGCTTTCCTGGTGGCTCGGAAGTAGAATCTGCCTACCAATGCAGGAGACTTGGGTTCAGTTCCTGGATTGGGAGGATGCCCTGGAGAAGGAAATAGCTACCCACTGCAATATTCTTACCTGGGAATTCCCATAAACAGAGGAGCCTGGCAGGCTATAGTCCATGGGCTTGCAAGAGTTGGATATGAGTGAACAACTAAACAACAACAACCATAACATAACCCAGCCTCCATTAATAGCTAAAATAACTTTCTTAAATAGTACTCTCAACTTCCTATAAAAAGCAACTACATTATTTGCTTTCAGACCTGTATATCATTTCCCAATTCTCCTAGCACCTCGGCTCTCTATTCTGCTTAGGTCAGCTGGCCACTAGTATGTTTTGATCACTCAGTCTGTAACCCACTTATGAGGAAAAAAATCATGGAATTGTAGAGCTGGAAAGATTTTTAGGGATTATGTAGTTCAACTCCACCATTTAGACAGGTCATTTGGAAAAGCACAACCTAAATAGTCTCTGATAGTCACTTATGTGAACTCAGCTAAAGTACTTAATCTTTCTTACTTGACTTTTCTTAACTGTAAAAATGCAGATAACTTTCCTGACATTTTCCTGTCACATTTGTTTAAAAGAATGGGTAAATTTAAATGAATCTATCAGATATTGTGATCACAAGGCATCTACATATTCCTAAACTCCTTAAAAGTTTCATCCAGTTACAGGTAAAACACAGTAGAGCTATGACTTAGAAATAACATGTATGAGGAGTTTTATAATTTTATTTCCATTTCTATTAGCTGCTGCTGCTGCTCTTAAGTCGCTTCAGTCATGTCTGACTCTGTGTGACCCCATAGACGGAAGCCCACCAGGCTCTGCCATCCCTGGAATTCTCCAGGCAAGAACACTAGAGTTGTTGCAGGAAGGGGGACCCCTTCCAGGGCCCAAAACTGGGCTCTTGTCAAACATTCAGAAATGAATTGTCCAAGGAGACACATGTGCTGACAAGGCAAGAGATTTTACTGGGAAAGAGCACCCAGGTGGAAAGCAATAGGGTAAGGGAACCCAGGAGAACTGCTCTGCCATGTGGCTCGTAGTCCGGTTTTATGGTGACAGGATTAGTTTCCGGGTGGTCTTTGGCCAATCATTCTAATTCAGAGTCTTTCCTGGTGGTGCATGCATTGCTCAGTCAAGATGGATACTAGCAAGAAGGATTCTGGGAAGTGGACAGACACGCGGTGTCTCCTTTTGACCTTTCTACAACTCTTTCAGTTGGTGGTGGCTTATTAGTTCCGTATTCCTTATCAGAATTTCCTGTCGTAAAACAACTCATGTAAATGGTTACTATGGTGCCTGGCCAGGGTGGGTGGTTTCCATCAGTGTGCTTCCCCTAGCAGAGTGGGTTGCCATTTCCTTCTCCAATGCATGAAAGTGAAAAGATGCTCAGTTGTGTCGGACTCTTCGAGACCCCATGGACTGCAGCCTACCAGGCTCCTCTGTCCATGGAATTTTCCAGGCAAAGGGCAATTTTATGTAAACTTTATAACCAACTTGTTATTTAAGCAAAGCAGGAATTATTATTATATATATTTCATTATAGTCAGTTGAGATCCAGAAAAGTTGTGATTTATCCAAGATTATCATGTTACCACCCTATTTGGGTGGCACTAGTGGTTAAAAAAAAAAAAAAAACACAACCAAAAAAAATCCACCTGCCAATGCAGGAGATTTAAAAGACATGGGTTCAGCTCTTTCTCTCCCGTGTGAGTGTGCTCTCTCTCTCTCTTTCTCTCTTTCTCTCCCACATGCGTGTGCTCTCTCTCTTTCTCTCCCACGTGAGTGTGCTCTCTCTCCCTTTCTCTCCGGCGTGAGTGTGCTCTCTCTCTCTCTCTGTCCCGTGTGTGTGCTTTCTCTCTCTCTTCCTCTCCCCCATGTGTGCGCTCTTTCTCTCTCTCTCCCTCTCTCCCCCCTCCCATGTGCTCCTCCACTCTCTTCCCTTCAAATCTTTGGGTTGGCATGCCCTCACGCTTCAAGGATGGATTCTCCTGCTATCTTCTAAATAAAACAGAGCTATAACACTGATTTGCCTAAGAGCTATAACACGGTTTGTCCAAGACCTGAGAGCTGTGACGCGCCGAGGGCTCTAATGTCCGTTGCTCCAAATCTTTGTTGTGATGAGACAAAGAACTGAGGAACACACACTCGCGTGACATCTATGGTGCTGTGACTCAGATGTAACCAGGCTGAAACAACCTCCGCGTGGAAGAGGCCAAGCACAGCAGGAGCCCAACTCAGTGAAGCTCCCATGCTAGAAGCGGAAGGCGAAGAAACCCAGCACAGGGGAAGGCCCATCGTGCTGAAAACCAGGACAGAGAAAAACAAACTCGGCAGAAAGCTCACGTGGCCCAGTCTCAGATCCCAGAAGACCTCTGGTTAAGGTCAACAAGCTACAACATGCAGTGCCAGTTCAACAAAGATATAAAACTACAGCTGACCACGAAAAATATCACCCCCTTAGATGGACACCGCTATAAGGACTCTGAGGCTTGACACTAGCAAGAGGGGGAGGCCCAACACCCCTCACTGCCCCACTTTAGCAGGAAGTAGCCAGAAAGACCTCGATGCCCCATTCCCAACGAATTGGGCTTCCCATCTCTTAGGGAAACGGAGTCCAAAATGGCGGTGGCTAAAAAACAAGGAAGGTCAAAGGAAGGTCCAAGGACCAGAGTGAAGACTTCAGGTAGAACAACAGCACTCCTGGCTAAGCCCAATTTGCATAGGGCAGGCCCAGGTGGAGGCAAAAACATATAAAAGGAGGAGCCAAAGCACACTCTCTCTCTTTCTCTCCCGCGTGTGCTCTCTCTCTCTCTTTCTCTCCCGCGTACATGCGCTCTCTCTCTTTCTCTCCTGCGTGAGTGTGCTCTCTCTCTCCCGCATGTGTGCTCTCTCTCTCTATCTCACTCTCTCCCCCTGTCTCTCTCCCCCTCTCCCTCTCTCTCTCCCCCTCTTCCACACGCTCCTCCACTCTCTTCCCTTCAAATCTTTGGGTTGGCACGCCCTCACGCTTCGAGGATGGATTCTCCTGCTATCTTCTAAATAAAACAGAGCTGTAACACTGAAAAAAATAAAAATAAAAAAAAAAAAAGACATGGGTTCAATCTCTGGGTCAAGAAGATCTCCTGAAGGAGGGCATGGCAACCCACTCCTATTTTCTTGCCTGGAGAATCCCCATGGACAGAGGAGTCTGACAGGCTATAGTTCATAGGATTGCAAAGAGTCAGACATGACTGAAGGGACTTAGCACAGTGCTCATCCTATTAATATAGAGCAGAATTAGTCTTGAACCAATAGCCTCTGACTTGAATATCACATTCTTTCTTTTCCATCTCCTTGAAGCACAGATTGGGTGCCATGGACTTTCTAGTCAGAGCTTTTATACTATAAATAGCCTTTGTAGAAGTGAGTCTTTCTAATTTTCTCAATACTCAATCCACAATAACAATAGTTAACACGGTATTGAACTCCAGTTTGTTGATTGAAGAAAAAAAATCATAGTAAATCCCTACATGATAACTTATCTGCCCTTTTTTACCAAATCCTGAGAGGTAGCCTCTAAATCCTTGGAATTCCTTTAGTGATATGAATATTTTTGTTATTCACAGTGGGCCTTGATGATAAGCTTATGCTAAAGTGAAAGTGAAGTCGCTCAGTCGTGTCTGATTCTTTGCAACCCCATGGACAGCAGGCTCCTCTGTCCATGGGATTTTCTAGGCAAAAGTACTGGAGTGGGTTGCCATTTCCTTCTCCAGAGAATCTTCCTGACCCAGGGATCGAACCCAGGTCTCCTGCATTGTAGATAGACGCTTTACCGTCTGAGCCACCAAGGAAACTAAGAAAATAACCAATAGGAGGTCCCTAATTGGTGTGAGCTAATGAGATGACTCAAGATAGAGACTAGCCAAGCCAGAAAGACAAGTCACGTAATTAAAAGGTCAGATTTAGAACCAAACCATATCAGCCCATTCTCCAGGTAGGAGAGGATAGCCAGAGATTGAGCCTAATTTTATAGCAAATGATTAAATCAATCACGCCTATGTAAATGAAACCCCAATAAAATTTCTAAGACACAAAGCTTGGGTGAGCTTTACTAGTTGGCAATAATCTGTGTATTGTTGTGCATGGATGTGCTGGAAGGGTAATATGTCCTGACTCCACAGGCAGAGGACAATGGAAGTTTCCTATTTGGGATCTTTCAATATATTGCTATTTATCCTTTTGCTATAATATACTTGTACAGGCTTAGCTAAGATAAACTGCAGGTTCAGTTTCAGACCAATGCAATAAAGTTATCCTAATAAAGTGAATCACAAAATACTTGGTTCCCCAGTGCATATAAAATGTGCATTTATACTATACTGTAGTCTATTAAATGAGCAATAGCATTATGTCTAAAAAATGTACAACATTAATTAAAAATACTTTATTCTAAAAAATGCTAACCATCATCTGAGCCTTCAGTGAGTTGTAACAGTAACATCAAAAATCACTCATCACATATCACCTTAACAAAGATAATAATGTTGCAGGAAAGGGGACCCCTTCTGGGGCCTAAGAGAGGGCTCTTATCTAACATTCAGAAGTGAATTTGTCAACACACAAAGCAAGAGACTTTATTGAGAAGGGGCCCCTGGGTAGAGAGCAGGAGGGTAAGGGAACTCAAGAGAACTGCTCTGGCTTGTGGCTTGCAGTCTCAGGGCAGTCTCAGGTTTTACAGTAATAGGATTAGTTTCTGGGTTGTCTCTGGCCAATCATTCTGATTCAGGGTCTTTCTGGATGGCTCATGCATTGCTCAGCCAAAATGAATTCCAACGAGGCAGATTCTGGGAAGTCAGTAGGACATGTGGCATCTCCTTTTGACCCTTCCAGAATTCTTCAGGTGGTGGTGATTTGTTAGTTTTGTGTGCCTTACCAGGATCTCCTGTCATGAAATAAATCACATGAATGGTTACTGCGGTGCCTGGCCAGGGTGAGTGGTTTCAGCCATTGTGTTTCCCTAACAATAATAATAGGAAAGTTTGAAATATTATGAGAATTACCAAAATATGACATAGAGACATGAGGTGAGCAAATGCTGGGAAAATGGTGCCAGTAGACACAGGATACAGGATTGCCTGAAACCTCAATTTGTAAAAATGAACAATGTCTTTGACAAGCAATAAAGGGAGGCATGGAATGAGGATGCCTGTAATCATATCACTTTCATGAGTTCTATGAGTCATTCCAGTTAATTATCAAATCTGAGCTGATATTGGAAACCCGTGACATTGTAGCCTGCAAGTGAGAAGTGTGGCCTGGGGATCCCTGCGCTTGTGAGGGCATTTCTTGGAGGAGTGTGTCCTTAACTTTGAAGTTTGGCCATTCTCTAAGCAGCTAATGTCAGAAGTTATTTCATAGATATATTTCAACACACGCGCGCGTGCACACACCCACACACACATACACATAGAAAGTGAAAAGTAGCTGTTTTTCTAATACTTTTGACTCAAAAGTAAAGATAAACATCATCTGGTATTGCTTCATTCTTTTAAAATTTTGCATTATTTTTACATTAAAAAATCAAGGATATTTACAGATCTTAAAATTTTTGTCTTTTTCAGAAATTTTTCAGGGGCAGTTAATGTTTATTCTGAATGTTCTTTAACTAATTTTTAAATTTATTTTATGAGAACACATTTTTCAAAACCTTATCTGAAGGAAATATGATAAAAAGTTAACACTTTTCTTTTGGGGACATAAATACACGAATTGGTTCATTGTATTATGTATTCTGTATCTTTCTTCATGTGTGAAATATTTTAAGTGTATCTATGATTCAATAGTAATTTTGCTTTATTTTCTAGCAATGCTGACTAAATAAATCATTATAATAATTTAACAGTATGAAATCAGAGCACTGAAGGAATTTGCAAATACTATAATTCAGAGCTTTTCTTTCACCTGTGGAGAGCTGGTGTTAAGCAGCCTACAACTGCATAGTGGTCTTTTTCAATCTCCTGGACAATACAAACACAATTTCTACCAGAAGCACATTCTCTTAATGATTTGCTTTGCAGAATTGGTATCTTACTGGATATAGTGTTACACCGCCTGCATTGTTACTGATTGGCAATCTCACCATGCATTCTGCTCAGTCATTACATGCCAACTGCATAATGAGAAAAAGGCTGCCATTCACAAGGTTCCCAATTGGTAAAGTACTTTAGTTTCGTATAACTTCAAAATGTTGAAACCTGTTTTTTGTTGAATTCACCTACTACCTCCCTGCTTTGCACCAATACCATTAATAAAATTTAAATAAATATTATCTTAAACTCATGACCAATAAAACTATTCATCTTGACAGTACACAAGTAGTAGTAGTAAATAAATTTTCCTCTTGATAATAATACATATTTAATTTACATGAAGATTATTTTTTGTCTACCATTTAGTGAACATCAACTTCATGTCAAGTGTTAATTAGTTTTTGTATTTTCATGTTCCTATATCTTTCTCAAAAGCCCCTCAGGGAAATAGGATCCACATATATATCTATCCTGCACTGGACTATAAACTTCAGTAGGGATAGAGTGTTGTCTGCTTTTTCAATGACAGATTTGAAGAGGCTAGAACAGTGATAGGAGCACAGTGGATACTCAATAAATATTAGCTGAATGAATGAATGGCTTTAACTATCCACAGGAATAAAATTTAACTTTTCAATATCTCTTAATTTATAAGTCTGATGCAATAGTTTCCATGAGTGCTAGTGCTTTCTCTTAATTGTGCCCTAATACCAGTTATACAACAGTTAGCTGATATAATAATAATGTATTTACCGACTAGAAACTCTCTATCTGGCAACCCCTTTCTTATTATGGAGTTGGCAAAAAGTATGGTAAAATTCATGAGTGACCAGAATCATTGAAGGTATTATACTCTGGTATCCAGCAAGATAATAATCTCACAAGGACATTTGTTTTGATCCGTGATTTAGCTAAAACCCATAGAACAGAAACTAGTGCACAATTGGCACTAAGCTATAAATATTTGTTGAGTACGTGAATTTTATCTTCAAAGTGAATGATAAATTAACAAAATGACAACCCACTTCGGTATTCTTGCCTGGGAAATCTCATGGGCAGAGGAGCTCCTTGGGCTACAGTCCCTGTAGTCACAAAGTATCCAACACCACTGAAGCAATTAAGCAAGCAAGATACTTCACAGTGAAAACTATAGTATTTTATGTGTTTTTCATTATGACATGTTTTAAAATAGTTTTCAGTAGTCTTTTCTGTATTTTATGATCCTAACAATAATTCTGAAGATGCATAAATCAAGTGGATAGTTATCTTTTAAAATGTATTTGGTGAATTGTCCAAGGTCAAATAAATTTTCTGAGACTATGACATCACTGAAGAAGGCATCAGATTTCACTATCATTTGAGCATTTTACGATTTTAAATAATTATATGAGTCACAAATACTGTCTCATTTGTGAAAATGTATAAATAGGAAAAGGAGTATGTCAAGGCTGTATATTATCACCCTGCTTATTTAACTTCTATGCAGAGTACATCATGAGAAATGCTAGGCTGGAAGAAGCACAAGCTGGAATCAAGATTGTCGGGAGAAATATCAATAACCTCAGATAGGCAGATGACACCACCTTTATGGCAGAAAGTTAAGAGGAACTAAAAAGCCTCTTGATGAAAGTGAAAGAGGAGAGTGACAAAGTTGGCTTAAAGCTCAACATTCAGAAAATGAAGATCATGGCATGCGGTCCCATGACTTCATGGGAAAGAGACGGGGAGACAGTGGAAACAGTGTCAGGTTTTTTTTTGGGGGGGGGGCTCCAAAATCACTGAAGATGATGATTGCAGCCATGAAATTAAAAGACGTTTACTTCTTGGAAGAAAAGTTATGACCAACCTAGATAGCATATTGAAAAGCAGAGACATTACTTTGCCAACAAAGGTCCATCTAGTCAAGGCTATGGTTTTTCCAGTGGTCATGTATGGATGTGAGAGTTGTACTGTGAAGAAAGCTGAGCGCCGAAGAATTGATGCTTTTGAACTGTGGTGTTGGAGAAGAGTCTTGAGAGTCCCTTGGACTGCAAGGAGATCCAGTCCATCCTAAAGGAGATCACCCCTGGGATTTCTTTGGAAGAAATGATGCTAAAGTTGAAACTTCAGTACTTTGGCCACTTCATGAGAAGAGTTGACTCATTGGAAAAGACTCTGATGCTGGGAGGGATTGGGGGCAGGAGGAGAAGGGGACGACAGAGGATGAGATGGCTGGATGGCATCACTGACTCAATGGACGTGAGTCTGAGTGAACTCCGGGAGTTGGTAATGGACAGGGAGGCCTGGCGTGCTGTGATTCATGGGGTTGCAAAGAGTCGGACACGACTGAGCGACTGAACTGAACTGATAAACAGTATATATTGTATGAAATACCCAATTCTTTGTGGTAAGTATATACTGAAAGCAGAAAATTTATGACTCAACGAATTTACCGTCGGGGGAGTGTGTAAACTCATCTTGACTACTGTGAATAGTACTTCAATAAACATTGATATGCTAGTATCTCTTTGAGTTCCTGATTTCAGTTCTTTGTAATTAATATCCAGAAATTGAATTACTGAATTTTATGATAATGCTATTTTTTATTTTTTTAGGAATCACTTTACTATTTTCTAAAGCAGCCGCACCATTTTGCATTCCGAGGAAAAGTACATATCTAACATGTGTTTTGGTTTGTTTGTTTTGTTAAATAATAACAATTCTAACAGGTGTGAGGTGAAAACAGATTTTGATTTGATTTGATATCTCCCTGATGTTAGTGACATTGAGTATTTTTTCATCTACTTATTGGCCATTTATGTGTCTCTGATTAAATCTGTATTAAAATCATTAGTCCATTTTAAGACCGGGATTTTTTTTTTTGTTGTTGTTGTTATTTTGACTGCATTTCTATTTTTTTTTCTATTAAATTATAGAAGTTTCTCATATATTTTGGATATTAACCACTTTCTTGTGTATGGTTTGCAAATATTTTCTCCAATTCTATACATTGCCTTTTCACTTTGTTAATTGTTTCCTTTGTTGAGCAAAAGATCTTAGTTTGATGAAGTCTTGCTTGTCTCTTTTTTCTTTTGCAGTGTGTGGTTTTGGCTTCACCAATGAGCTTATTGCCTAAACTGATGTCAGGAAGTCCTTGCATTGTCTTTAATCGGTTTTGATTTTATTTTTGAATATGGTGTAAGATAGTGTATAAGCTCCTTCTTTTGTAATTGGATATCCAGTTTTTCCAGCATCATTTGTTGAAAAGAATATCCTTTGCCTATGTGTGTTCTTGATACCCTTATTGAAGAACAATTGACCTTACATATGTGGATTTATTTCTAGGTTTCCTATTCTGTCCCACTGGTTTATATGTCTATTTTTAGGCCAGTACTACACTGTTTTTGTTTTTTTAATTATTTATTTATTTGGCTGGGTCTTAATAATAGTTGGGTCTTAGTTGTAGCACTTGGAATCTTTGTCCTTTGTTGTTACATGTATAATCTAGTTCCCTGACTAGAGATCGAATTCAGGCCCTTTGCATTTGGGAACACTGAGTCTTAGCCACTGGACCATCAAGGAAGTCCCAACTACAATGTTTTAGTTACTGCAGCTTCATAATCTATTTTAAAACAAAAAAGTATTATACCTCTGCTTTTATTCTTCTTTTTCAAGATTGTTTTAGCTATTTTGGGTCTCTTATGCTTTTATATGAATTATAATATAGGTTTTATTTTCTATAAAAACTACCATTGAGGTTGTAAAAGGAATTGGGCCACAGGACTGGAAAGGTCAGTTTTCATTCCAATCCCAAAGAAAGTCAATGCCAAGGAATACTCAAACTACCACACAATTGCACTCATCTCACACGCTAGTAAAGTAATTCTCAAAATTCTCCAAGCCAGGATTCAGTAATACGTGAACTGTGAACTTCGAGATGTTCAAGCCGATTTTAGAAAAGCCAGAGGAACCAGAGATCAAATTGCCAACACCAACTGGATCATGGAAAAAGCAAGAGAGTTCCGGAAAAACATCTATTTCTGCTTTATTGACTATGCCAAAGCCCTTGACTGTATGGATCACAATAAACTGTGGAAAATTCTGAAAGAGATGTGAATACCAGACCACCTGACCTGCCTCTTGAGAAACCTCTATGCAGGTCAGAAAGCAACAGAACAGACATGGAACAACAGACTGGTTCCAAACAGGAAAAAGAGTATGCCAAAGCTGTATATTGTCACCCTGCTTATTTAACTTATATGCAGAGTACATCATGAGAAATGCTGGCTGGAAGAAGCACAAGCTGGAATCAAGATTGCTGGGAGAAATATCAGTAACCTCAGATATGCAGATGACACCACCCTTGTGGTAGAAAGTGAAGAGGAACTAAAAAGCCTCTTGATGAAAGTGAAAGAGGAGAGTGAAAAAGTTGGCTTAAAGCTCAACATTCAGAAAACGAAGATCATGGCATATGGTCCCATCATGGGAAAGAGATGGGGAAACAGTGGAAACAGTGTCAGATTTTATTTTTTTGGGCTCCAAAATCACTGAAGATGATGATTGCAGCCATGAAATTAAAAGACGTTTACTCCTTGGAAGGAAAGTTATGACCAACCTAGATAGCATATTGAAAAGTAGAGACATTACTTTGCCAACTAAGGTCCATCTAGTCAAGGCTATGGTTTTTCCAGTGATCATGTATGGATGTGAGACTTGGACTGTGAAAAAGGCTGAGCACTGAAGAATTGATGCTTTTGAACTGTGGTGTTGGAGAAGAGTCTTGAGAGTCCCTTGGACTGCAAGGAGATCTAACCAGTCCATTCTGAAGGAGATCAGTCCTGAATATTCTTTGGAAGGACTGATACTGAAGCTGAAACTGCAGTACTTTGGCCACCTCATGCGAAGAGTTGACTCATTGGAAAAGACCCTGATGCTGGGAGGGATTGGGGGCAGGAGGAGAAGGGGACGACAGAGGATGAGTTGGCTGGATGACATCACCGACTCGATGGACATGAGTCTGGGTGAACTCTGGGAGTTGGTGATGTTCAGGGAGGCCTGGCCTGCTTCAGTCCATGGGATTGCAAAGAGTCGGACACAACTGTGAAATGAACTAAACTGAACTGGGCTGAATCTATAAATCACTCTGGGTAACATGGACATTTTAACAATATTATCTTCCAATCCATGAACACAGGATGTTTTCCATTTCTTTGTATATTCTTTCATTTCTTTTACCAGTGTTTTTTAGTTTTTGTGTGTGTGTGCAAATCTTTCCCTTCCTCAGTTCTATTTGTTCCTAAGTATTTTATTATTTTTAGAGGTATTACAAGATGATTTCCTAATTTCCTTTTCAGATAGTCCATTATTAGTGTATAGAAATGCAACTGTCTTTTACATCTTGATTTTGAGTTCCATAAGTTTACACTGAGATTTCTTACTGTGATATCTAATAATTTTTTGCCTGGAATATTTATGGTTTTCTTAATATAACTCCATGTCATAAGGAAAGAAGGAAATTTCATTTCTTCCATTCTGATTTGGATGCTTTTTACTTCTTTTACTTGCCTAATTGTTCTGGCTGGATTTCCAGTTCTATGTTGAGCAAAAGTAGCAAGAATGGGCCATCCTTGCCTGGATCCTGATTTTAAAAGAAATGTTTTCAATTTTCTACTATTGTATATAATATTAGCTATCAGTTTTTTCATATATTCACTTTAATATGTAGAGATAATTTCCTTTTACTTATGGTTATGAAAGAGTAATGAGTTTTGTCAAATGCTTTTCCTGCATCTTTGAGATGGCCATGTTTTTGTCGTTCACTCCATTAACATGGTGTACCATATTAACTGATTTTAATATGTTATAACATCATTGAATCCTAGGGATAGATCTCACTTGGTTATGATGTCTGACCATTTTAATATACTGTCAAATGCAGTTTGCTAGTATTTTATTGGGAATTTTTGTATCTGTATTCATCAAGGGTATTAGCCTATAGGTTTCTTATAGTTGCCTTTGTCTAGCTTTGGTATCAGGGTAATGCTAGCTTAAAAATGTCCCTTTTATTTCCTGAAGGAGATGTTTGTGTAATGGTTACTAATAAAGAATATTATTGAAAATAAAAACAGTTACTTCAACAAAATGCAAAAAAGAAACAAAGCAGATGACATCAGCTTTAAGAGGTAGCACGAGTTAATCATGACGTAGCACAAGATAGGAGATCACAAAGAAGGTACGCTGACTTTAGATTTAGATGATTCTTCTTTTAGTGATAATGTTTGAAGAATGTCAGATTATATTTCTTTCCCTATAGATCCAATCCCATAACTTAATTCTACATTGAATACTGTTCACATGGTTTTGAATTTTAAATGATATTTAGTGTTTTTTATTTATAGTCAGTCTATAAATAAAGCATAGAAGAGAAATGTAAGTGCAAATTAGTACATAAATACTAGATATTAAGTTATATGAGTAATCATTATTTGCCTACATATACATTAATTTGTTTATAGATAATTCCTATATATAATTAAGGTTTATAATATAAAAATTGGGAGGTGAAGATTAGATGAGAAGGGGTTGAGAAAAGTATAAACATTTTATCTATTTTCTAGGCTTTCCCCAAGGTTTCCCTAAGGCTGCAAAGCTATCATTTGTGTCTAGTTCTCTAGAAGCCGAGCTGCAATGAGAAATTTCATGGTAATGATTGATTAAGGGGGTGTTCTTAAGAGAAATCAATAAAGGGATGAGGGAAGCAAGAAGAAGGAGCTGCATAAGATTTAGTTTTAGATAAACTCTATGTTCTCTCTAGTCCTCTGGGAGCTCTGGAGAATAAATGGCAATATGGCTTGCTAGGGCTTGGGGTCAGGAAGCAGGATCTTTTTCATTGACTATTCAGGGTGGATGGAGGCAGGGAGTGCTCCAGTAATTCTGAATTATTTTTAGAAAAATGTGTGTGGTAGTTAACTTAATGTCACTGTGACTGAGCCTCAGGGTGTCCATTTGGTCAAACATTCTTCAGGGTATGTCTGTGAAAGTGTTTATGGATGAGATCAATATTTGAATCAGTAGAGTAAAGCAGATCGTTCTACCCAATGTGGGTGGACCTGACCCAATCAGTTGGCCTGAAAGTAACAAAAAGACTCACTCTCTCACAAGTAAGAAGGAGCTTTCTCTTATATGACTGCCTTCCAGCAGAGGTATATTGTTTTTTCCTCCCTTTAGACTTGAAATAAAATATAAACTCTTCCTGGATCTCAAACCTGCCAGTCTTTGGCCTGGAACTATACTCAGCTTTCCTGGTTCCCAGCCGTTCAGACTCAGACTGGAAATATTTCATCAGCACATCTGGGTCTTCAGCTTGCAAACTGCAGCTCTTGGGACTTTAGCCTCCATAATTGGGCAAGCCAATTCTTTACAAAATTTTCTCTAGATATATGTAGTTAGACAGATAGATACTAGTGATTCCATTTCTCCAGAGAACCATAATACAGAGAGAGATGAATTCCATAGGATAAATGAAATCCTCCAGAAATTATCAGTCAATGTGAGACATTGACAGAAGCACCCAAGAAAGTAGTAAAAGTAACTCCAAGGGATTTTAAAAGGGCACCAACAGCATCTTCTACAAGTAGGTATCCTGCTTTTATTAGGTGTCTGTGTGAAAATAGGCTCTCTGTTATATATTCTAGGAAACCATGAATGCATGCTAAGTTGCTTCAGTCATTCTGACTCTGTGACTCCATTGGCCCATCAGAGTCCTCTTTCCATGGGATTCTCCGGTCAAGAATACTGGAGTGGCTTGCCATGCCCTACTCCAGAGGATCTTCCTGATCCAGGGATCGAACCTGTGTCTCTCAAATCTCCTGCATTGGTAGGTGGATTCTTTACCACTAGTGCCACCTTGGAAGCCCTTCTAGGAAACCACCTGCATACAAATAGCATCTCCATCCAGCCTTTCTCTCCTAACCAATACTCCAGCCAATCCTTGTGACATTCTGACATCCTTGAACAAAAATCTTGACTGTTTCAACTTATCTGATAGTAAATACTGTTTTCTATTTGTTTATTCCTATGTTTAGCTCATAGTCTATTCTAAGATAAATTTTAGGATTCTAAATTTACTTAAGTTTTATGTAGGTTCTCTAACTTTTGCTCCAAACAAAACTATTCAAACGCCAAACTAACATTTCTTTTAAATACTTAGGTTCCCCCAAAATTCTGAAAGACACAAAAATGCCATACACAGACCAAAAGCTAATCAATCTATTATTTGAAGTTAAAAAAAAAGTACTTCTTAGCAAATATTGTGGTACTTGGTTACTTAGTAGTGAGAGTGCAATAGCTCCCTTTTGGGAAATGATAGAATCAAAGTTTACAATCATAAAGCTTTAAGCTGGAAATTTCATAGAGATCCTCTTGTGCAACATACTTTCTCTTCTTACAAGTAAACTGAGGAAGAGAATATAAAGTCAATTGAGTAGGATATAACTTTTTACTTTACATTTTTAATACTGTGATCAGCAATTATTTTTAGCTGGAGCTCAGTATAAAGTCATTTAAATACAATTCATTTTAATGTTGGAATCTTATTGCTCATGGCCCTAAATTCAACTCAAAAATGCCTCAGATGCAATTTTCCAGTAAATGTTTTATTAAAAAATATGTCATCATTACATGTCTTTGAAGAATATAGTAATAATGATGGCAGTGACAACAACTATATCAACAGAGCAAGCATCAACATATTTAACCCCCAAACAGTCCCATGAGGTCAGAAATTTTATTACCTCTATCTTCATTATGTGAAAATGGTGGAATCTGACCATAGTTACTCTGGTTGACAAAATTGTCTTCTAACCATCATACTCTTCTTTAGAACAAATATACTCTGAACACCTAGCTACTATATAAAGCAGCTGAATACACATTTAAACTATTTTCATACACATTTTCCTGAAACTTATGAATATATATATATATATATATATATATATATATATATATATATATACAAAAACACACATATTTGGCTGCACTAGATCTTAGTTGTGGCACACGGGATCTAGTTCACTGACTAGGGATCGAACTCAGGTCCCCTGAATTGGGAGTGCCATTGGACCACCAGGGAAGTCCCTGAACTTATGGATATTGTTTCATTGTTCTTGTTTTGTTTGTGAACATTACAGTGGAAAGTTGTTGGATGTAATTTAGTGATCAAATGGAAGATCATGTGCTTCAGCACAAGTCTTGACCTAGTTTTTGACTAGTGCAGTTTGCAATTTGAATATGAAGAGGCTGATCCTGATCCACTCTCAAAGGGCATATTTCTGGGGCTGATTTTACAATGAATGAGGGATTGTGTAAGCTGTAATAATCATTCTTAGAAGAAAGTACAATGGCACAGAAGTCAATGGGCCTAGGTTTTAACTTTTGCTTTGTAAGTTGCTGTTTGGCTTTAGCCAAGTCACTTACTTCGTAGTGAATCATTTTTCTCTCTTTTAAAGGAAGGAAGTTCAAGTTTTGACCTATATCAACTTGAAGGTTCCCTCTAGGTTTATTCTAACATTCTATGACCTAGACTTCATTAGTGCTGTGCTAATAATTCAAATTAGGCCCAAATGAAATATCTTAGGGCTTCCCTGATGACTCAGAGGGTAAAGAATCTGATTGTAATGCAGGAGGCCCAGGTTTGATGCCTATGTTGGGAAGACCCTCCTGAAGAAGGGAATGACTACCCACTCCAGCATTCTTGCCTGGAGAACTCCGTGGACAGAGGAGATTGGTGAGCTACAATCCATGGTTTCACAAAGAGTCAGACACAACTAAGCAACTAACACTTTCACTTTCCTTAGGTTGTTTATTGTATGCAACAGATACTGTTGGGTTGCAGATACCCATTTTTAATTTCCATTTTGGCATTCTCTTCTTTTTGCTGTATGCTGTTTCAGAAACCTGTGCTCTTAGGCAAAAAAGAAATATATATATATATATATATATATATACACAGTGAAGAGATAGTTCTTTGAGTATTTTTAAGTTATTTAACAAGCTAAATTAAAAGGATTTAATAAGAAGTTAAGAGTCTAAAAAAAAAAAAAAAACCTTAAATCAGTCTATCAACTATTCCCTGTCTCAACTAGGATGACAAATAAAATACATTATCACACCTTATCCATGTAGACAAGTTATGTAATGTGTCAAGAGAGAAGAATAACTTTGGTACTGCCCTCTGGAAAAGATGCCCTTACTTGGCATTCTTCACTGTGATCCTCAAACAGTGTGCCAGAGCAATTGGAAGCAAGCTGGAACAATTGAAAAACACTGAATTAGTGGGAGGTAAGGGAGATTTCTGCAACAGCTGAAGGAAAATGAACTTTTCTGCCGAGAAAAGCAGCTTAGTTACAACCCTCTGAGCTTAGACGTCAATCTATCCACAAGCAGGACAAGAGTGGGTGATATATGGAAAGGATATTTTAAAATCTGCTGGAGCTTGCCAATCTGGAGATTAGCCCAGGAAAGAGAGCCTCAGAAAAAATCACGGTGGAAACAAGCAAATTTTATCATATTTGTGCAGAATTTGAGAATCCAAAAAACTAATTGGACAAACTCCTATTGCTAAGCAGATAAATATTTCATCATTAATAATCACTACAACAGAAAGCTCTTTTAAATGTTTATCTCCAAAATCTGTTGCAGAAATTAAATACGTGTGTGTATGATTTTTGTGTGACATCACAACAGAAAAAGTACTTTCCTCACATGCCCTTACAAAACTCAAACTGCTCTCTTGTAACTTGATGAATCTTAAGTTAATTTTCAAATATGGCTACGCTGTCAAATAGAAATGGTAGAAACATTTCTTTCTGAAGTCAGAAGAATTTTATTTTGAGCATTCAAGAAACTCACAGAAGCCAATTGCTTCGTTCCTTTAAAATGAAAATATGTTTAACATCTTGAAGTATGAAAAATATTTGTGACACTAAATAATATTGAGTTGGCCAAAAAGTGTTTGGGTTTTTCCATAAGAGGTTACAGAAAAATCTGAATGAACTTTTTGGTCAGCCTAATAACAGTGTACCTTTTCTTTAATATATACAGAATCATTTTATCTGCAAAGTCAAACACCATGTATTAAAAATATTAATACTCATTGACTGTGTGTGTTATTGTCTTTGGCAGACCTCAGTTGAATCATGATTTATTCTAGATGTGATATTTTTAATGAAAATGTATCACATAGACAAGCTAACTCATTTCTAGTAATGTTGTAACAGCTTCAAAATGAGACAGTGTGGTGTTAAAGAAAGGTATATGATTCTTGACGTCAGTGTCAGAGAGCTACAGTTTTAATGTGTTGAAGCAATACAAGTGATGACATGAATGATTAGATTTTACTATAGCAACTTAACTTGAAGGAAGGAGACATTCTTACTTAGGGATTAGCTAAAATTTCTTAAAGCTATAAAGAATTAGTTTGCAAAAAATTTTTCATTTGATTTATTTTTTAGTAAAAATAATGAACTTTAAGATATGATGATTAATTCTATAAGCAAACAGTTTTGAGTTAAACAGAGTATAAGAAATCATATTGACTTTTGGAAAAATATTTAATATTTAGCTGTCATTTCAACCTTACTTTTTTAAGAGTAATATAGGACATAATTTTCTTTGGGAGAAATCAGGTTTTGAAGTTAGGAATATATTTGCTGTAGAGAACATATTACTTAATTTTGGTAGTTTTAATTCAAACTGTAATTGAATAATTAGTTGTTGAATGACTATCTTTCGGCAACTAACATTCCTGAGATTATAAACTCAGTGAGGACTGGAATCCTAGCATAAGGACTTCAAAGCCCCTAGCATAGGGACTTAATGCAATAGGTAGTTGCTCATTAAGGAATTGCACATTTTGAATTGACTGCATGCGCCCACAGCTAGGAACTGGAAGAAAAGGAAATTCAAATCCAAGTTGCTAACTCTAGCTCTGTGTTTTAGAGACTATTTTGAATTTGCTAGTGACAGAGTATGAAATATTTCTCAGTGAACTCAAATATTACTGTTGAATAAACGAAGTGTATAGTGAGTACCTTGACCAAATAAGTTGCTCTGTTCTTGTGACATAATTTCATGGTTTGCTATTTATGGAAATACCTTTAAGTTACAGTTTATACTGCATATCATGCTTCTAGAGAGTTCACTGTTTCAATTCTCAGTGGAAAATTAGATTTTCCAGGAAAACTTTCTTTTTCCACAGTTTGTACTCCTAGTACTAGTGGAAAATGCCTATTGGGTTCTAATGGAAAATGTGTGGACCAAATGTGAGCAAACATCAACCCTTTCCCATCTCCAAACCCTGAATCATCTGTTGACCAATTGGCCACTGTTGAGTTATCCTAAACATTCTCTAAGCTCTTTTCTGGTTCTGAAAGTATATTTAAGTTTGTACCTTTATTTATTTTTGACCTGAAAAAAATTTCATGAAATAGATATTAACATCCCAATTTAAGATGAAGAAAATGAGATGGAGAAGGAATTCAAATCTAAATCCCAACTTAAGCACTTAACCTTAGGTTATCATTTTATAGTAAAGTAAAGATGACAAAAATTGTACTTCTGCTCATAGTACTTTATGAGCATCATGTATGATATAAAATACTATTGTAGTTAATATAACTTGTAAGATAAAAAGTAATGGATGCAACACAGTCTATTATTAATAGCATTCAATCCAGGTGTCAGAGTATTGCAAACTGGAGAAAAACATCCTGGGTTGATATGAAATTCTAAAAATATCAGAAATATCAAAATTACTCCTGCTGCAGAATTATAGGTGCTCTTAAATTCTTGGGATATAACTTTTATGATTCTATGGTCTTTTGGTTCTTTAAATGGTGTAATCTTTTAAAAATGCAACCATGAATATTATTTCCACAATATAGATAGAACCCTCTGTACAATTTTAGGCCTGAGTAAGCATTCTCATTGTATTGGAGGTGAAGACTATCTAGGTGGTATTTTGAGCTTCATCTGAGAAAGAGGATTATACAGTGGGAAGTACTTGTAGTCCAACATTTTAAAAAATATTTTCCTTATATATATTTGCAAAATTGATATCAAAGCAGATTCCAAAATTGTACTTCCCTGTCTTTTTGGCAGCTAAAATAAAGACATTTGACTAAGAATTCCCCAGTAAAATGTACTTCCAAAATGCTTCAATTCGACAGGGAGAAAAACAAAAGGAGCAGACTTTTTTGGTGAATACTGGTGAACTCAGCAGAGTTTGGCATAGACACTGAGTTTGAGAAGCAGCTATGGCAGAATTGCTGAGAATAAGATCCTGTGTCCCTGCCTGTGCTGGAATCAAGCCTGTGAACTGTTTGGTGGTCTGGTGTGGGCATTATTTCTGGTGCATAGTTTCTAAACTAATTATTTAATCCTCCTGGAACTTTTGCTGCTGTGCTGTGCTCAGTCATGTCCAACTCTGTGACCCCATGGGTTGTAGCCCACCAAACTCCTCCATCCATGAAATTTTCCAGGCAAGAATACTGGAGTGGGTTGCCATTTCCTACTCCAGAAGGTCTTTTGACTCAAGGATTGAGCCCGTGTCTCTTGTGTCTCCTGTATTGCCAGGCAGATTCTTTACCACTGCACCACCTAGGAAGCCCTTTGAACTTCTGAGGACTAGCTTATACAGTTTAATACATTTCTCTTTTGATTTACCTAGTTTGTTCTCTTCTTATGACCAATAAACCTGACTAAAATAAGTCTATCCAACATAGCAGATTGGTGTTAGAACAATAATTGTCCCTAAAGATGTCCAAAATTCATGTTTTTTTACCTGGTGCTTTTGAACTGTGGTGTTGGAGGAGACTCTTGAGAGTCCCTTGGACTGCAAGGAGATAAATCCAGTCCATCCTAAAGGAAATCAGTCCTGAATATTCATTGGAAGGACTGATGCTAAAGCTGAAACTCCAATACTTTGGCCACCAGAACTGACTCATTTGAAAAGACCCTGATGCTGGGAAAGACTGAAGGCAGGAGGAGAAGGCGACAACAGAGGATGAGATGGTTGAATGGCATAACAGACTCAACAGACTTTAGTCTGAGCAAGTTCCAGTAGTTGGTGAAGGACAGGGAAGCTTGGCTTGCTGCAGTCCATGCGGTTTCAGAGTTGGACATGACTGCAACTGAACTGAACTGATCTGAAAGATGCCCATTTCCTAATCCTTGGAACCTGTGAATATACAAAGTTGCATGATAAAAAGGGATTTTTTGCAGATGTGATTAAGATTACAGACCTTTGAGTGGGGATCTTATCATGGATCATCCCTGTGGGTCCAATCTAATCATGTAAGTCTTTAAGAGTAAAGACCTTTTCCAGGCTAGTTCCAGAGAGACAGAGATATGACAAATGTGGTAGGAGGAATTTTGAGCATGAGAATGATTCCATTCACTGTTGCTGACTTTAAAGATGGAGAAAGAGGGCCATGAAAGTACCAAGTTTATAGGCTTACCTAGTGACTCAGAGGTAAAGAATCTGTCTGCATTGCAGGAGCCATAGGAAACATGGATTTGATCCCTGGGTGGGGAACATTCCCTGCAGGAGGGCATGGCAACCCGCAACCCACTCCAGTATTCTTGCCTGGAGAATCCCATGGACAGAGGAGCCTGGCAGGCTCCAGTCCATAGCGTCATAGAGAGTTAGGCACAACTGAAACATCTTAGCACAAATAGCACACACATAAAGTTTATAATTATCTATTATCTCATTGTTGGTTAAATTGAAAGTGAAGTCGCTCAGTCATGTCCGACTCTTTGTGACCCAATGGACTGTAGCCCACTAGGCTCCTCTGTCCATGGAATTTTCCAGGGAAGAGTACTGGAGTGGGTTGCCATTTCCTTCTCCAGGGGATCTTCCTGACCCAGGGATTGAACCTGGGTCTCCCATATTGCAGGCAGACATTTGACCGTCTGAGCCGATTATCATCAAAAGTCCTATTGGATTACAGAGCCAGTACCCACTCCACATGGGCCATTGATCATTTATGCCTTGGTTCTTGTCATTAAATGCAACCAGCCTCCTGTATTTAACTGTTTTCTGCACTGGATCCTGTCACACTCTGCTTCTGTCACTCATACTTTTGTTTGCTGCCTTGAACCTTGCCACCTAGCTGTCACCTGGTTTATGATATAAGCCAAGCCCAGCTTGACTATGATTTTGATTCTTCTCTTACAGACTACTTTGTTCCACTGTCTGCTCCAGTCTGTCTTATACAGCTCTTACCCTGACCTCTGTGTAGAGATTCTAAGTCAGAAAGATCTTTATGCTTATATTAGGAGGCAAGGTGTAGAGCAGAAATAAGCAGTATATTGTAAAAAGAGTGATATAAAGTAAAATTAAGAGAGAGATAGCATGAAACACAAGATAAGGACTGAGTCATAAGATAAAAGAATTACTCAATATGCGTCATAATGGACAGTTAAACTATCAATGCTTCCACAGCTGTATATGTAAAATTTGAATCATAATGACACTTGATACATTGTTAACAGTACTGAATAAAATAATAACTTAAAGCTCTTAGTTTAGTCTCTGGTACATAGTAAATGCTTTATAAATATACCTATTTTTATTGGCATGAGGTATTTATGCTAGTATACATTGTATATACAGTTTAAGGAGAGGGAAAGTTTGGTGTACCTTCTTAAATTTTTCTTTCTAAATTGAACTGTTGTCTTTGTAAAAAGTCTTTTGATTTTGAAATATATCTGACCATCAACATTTATTTAATAAATTTAAAATTAATACTCCAATCAGTATGAAAGCTCTTTAGGAAGGAGACTTAGCCTGAAGGAAAAATCAGTGATTTAAACTCCTGTTTTTTACAGTATGATCTGTGAAGCATGTTTGAATGCAGAATTTCAGACCTTACCTGAGACCTACGTAGTCAAAATATGCATTTTAAAAAGATCCCGAGGTAATTCAAGGAAAAGAGTCAGACACAATTGAGTACACACACACACACCAGGTAATTCATGTGACCTCTTCCCAAGGTTTAGGAAGCACTGATCTAAAGCACAAACAGCAAAATACTGGGAAAATAGCCAAACTAAAATTTTAAACTGTTCTACATTATCTACAGTGAGACTATTCTTATGCCTTTTCTATTGTGTTTAACATAAAGTGAGGATAATATGCTACCTATTTCACAGAGTTAAGGTAAAAATGTAATGACCCGTAACCTGATTAACTAGATAATAATGCAAAGCTCTCTGTAAGTTGCTTGACTAATAGTAAATGCTTATCACATGTAAATAATGCTAATATGTTTCTTTACTAGGGCTTCCCTGGTGGCTCTATGTTAAAAAACAAACAAACAAACAAACAAAACTTGCCTGCAATGCTATAAACATGAATTTGATCCCTGAAGATCCCCTGAAGGAGGGCATGGCAACACACATCAATATTCTTGGTATTCTTGCCTGGAGAATCCCATGGATAGAGGAGTCTGGCAGATTACACTCCATGGGGTCAAAATTAGTGTCAGACATGACTTAGCAACTAAACAACAATGCTTCTTTACTAGCCCATTTTTCTACACAAGCCTCCTCTCTCTCCTTGTCCAAAAATATTTATTTAAATAACATATATGCAATAACTTGGGTACTCTGGTGCAACTAAACATTTGAAATGGCAAACACAATGGATCAGGAGTAGAATCAACCCTTTTTTGTCCATCTTTTGGCTACAGCATAGGGAATAGGAAAAAAAAAAAAGTACCTTAACCTTATTAAAATATCTAGAATTTATTGAGTTTTTGTGTAGATTAATTCATTGCCTATGAAAATTCTTAAACTCCAGATATTGAGGCCTATAAAAAAAGTACTTCTGTTTGTGAGAAAAAAGCAATATAATAGATCTAAAATGAGAGAAGATATAGATTGAGACATTTGGAATTTTTTATCTGCTACAAAAGTATGACTATGACATAGAGAAATAGAGGCCTAACTTAGAAACCAGCAAGACTTGGGTTTAAATTTTGCCTATCTTTTTCTCACTCACTATGTGACATTTACCAAATCAGTTAACTTCTCTTAAGTTTAGTTTTCTCATCTATAAACATCCACCTTATGGAATTGTGGTTCTTGCTAAATGTAAACATCGTTTCCATACTGTTTGGCACAGAGTAGGCTTAAAGTTAATTTTTTCTGTCTTTTCAGATTTTCTGATACATAAAGAGGATAAAATACATATCAAGATTATATCTAAATATTAATCCATGTGTTTTCTGTGCATTTTTCTCACTCTCTTCACTTTGTTTACTAAGGCATTTTATCCCCTCTCAACTTGTCTGTGGATAAGCAGAAACAGACTCACAAGTAAGTAAGTGACAGAAAGATTCAGCCATATGCTTACAGAGCAGCCTAAGAACAGATAAGAGTAGATCTGAATATAGAAGAGCATGTGGAGGTGCAAGGAGTAACTTTGACTGAAAACAATAAGAAAAAGGATACTAAATACTAAAAGAAAAAAAGAGAGAGAGAGGAGAGAGAAAGAAATACTTTCTTTCTATTCAATGGCTAGTTATTGCTGTGTGTGCTCAGTCATGTCCGACTCTTTGTGACTTCATGGACTGTAGCCCACCAGGCTTCACTGTCCATAGCATTTCCCAGGCAAGAATACTGAAGTGGGTTGCCATTTTCTACTCCAAGGGATCTTCTGACTAATAGATTAAACCCATGTCTCTTGCAGCTACGGCATTGGCAGGTGGATTCTTTAATACTGTGCCAGAACCAACATTTCTTCAAGGATATTTATCCAAGTCTTCACCAATCCATTACCTAAAAACAAAATTTGTCCAATAGTGCTAAACAATTGAGTATATCCTGAACATAGGTTAAAGGAGTTAGACTGTATATTTTGGTTACCGAGATGGAATGAAACACAACCAGAGATGATTTCACTATGTGTCATAGCAGGACTATGCACGCTGACAAGGATAATTCATGTCTGGATCTTGACTCAAAAAGAAATCAGATAAGCATGTATTTTCAAAAGGGTAATGACTGGGGCTACTTCTTCAAGTGAATCCCATATTTGGTTATGAAAATCTTGAACTTTCATAAAGTTGAGTGAACTACGGCTTCATATTGTTAGCTAGTTAGAATAGGAAACAGGAGTCCAGAATGGCAGTGGCTAAAAGGCAAAGAAGGGAAAAGCCTGAGAAAATAGAACAAAGGAAGGTCTGAGGACCGGAGTGAGGACCTCAGGTAGAACAAACAGCACTCCTGGCTAGCCCAATTTACATAGCACAGGCCCGGGGGGAGGAAAAATCATATAAAAAGAGGAGCCAAAGGGCACGGGGCTCTCTTCTCTTCACATCTTTAGGTCGGCATGCTCTCACACCTTGAAGATGCATTTTCCTGTTATTTTCTAAGTAAAAGTGAGCCGTAACACGGAGCTGTGACACTGATCTGTCTAAGAGTGATAACACGGTCTTCCAAGACCCGAGATCTATAACACAGTCTGTCTGAGAGCTATGACACACTGAAGGCTCTAACGTCCATCACTTCAGATTTTTGTTGAGATGAGACAGAACTGAGGAGAATACGCTAGCCTGACAAGATCATCACAGAAACAGTAGAAATTTGTTAACAAATTTTATGTAATTTTTAAATGTGTGTATTATTTGTAGATTATTAAAAAGAACTCATATTTTTACTGATACCTATACATAATGATTTTAGCATATACAATTTACACTGTAAGTTTATTGTGTTGTTATATTGACATTTTAGTCTTTAGAACCTAATAAAGAGATGTCATTTTACACTGATGTTTAGTTTAGTATTTTCATATGCAGCTTTGTAACCAACTAGGGTAAAAGTAACCACTTTAAAGTAGCCCAAGTTATTTGATGAAAATTCTTTTAATTTTATCAAATGTATTCAATTTTATACAATTCATTGAGCACTTCCAATATACTATGTACTCAGATGGTAAAGAATCTGCCAGCAATGCAGGAGACCTGGCTTTGATCCCTGGGTTGGGAAGATCCCCTGGAGAAGGAAATGGCAACCCACTCTAGTATTCTTGCCTGGAGAATCCCATGGACAGAGGAGCCTGGCACAGGGTCACACAGAGTCAGACACAACTTAGGGACTGAGCACAGGAAATAAAAACTAAACAAAAGGACACAGAAAGGTTGGAAACAATGGATAGAAACATTTATATTATGAAAATATTAACCCAAAGAAAACTACATTAGCTATATCTGAAAAAGTAGATTAAAAGGCAGAATACATTGTAAGAGATACACCTCATCATAAGGAAAGGTATAAATCAATAAGAATATATAAATTTCTTAATTTTTATATACTTAATAATATAATTTCAAAATATAAAAGTCAAAAATTGACAGATTGAAAGGAGGAATAGACAAATGCATAATCTTAGTGAAAAACTTAACTATTACTATGTTAGAAATGATAAACTTTTAACATAGTAATAGTTAGAGAAGCAAACAAAAATTAGTAAGACTATTGACAATTTGAAAACCTTGCAATTGGAATACATACTAAATATCACAAAACTTCTATGGAATTTTCCAATAATGATAGAAAATTTTCTTATTGTTTAAAACTAAAATTTTATAGATGAAAGTCAATAAATGTTTCAAAATGTGTCAAATTGGCATTTTAGTTCAAAATAGTAAATTTAAAAATTAATAGTGTAGATTTCTTGGAAAAAATGTATCAGGAAGAGAAAATATTGAAATGTGCAAATCATCACTTGAATAATACAGAATATGCAGATTAATTTGGTATTATTGGAAATCCTTTCTTAGATCATAAGGCTCAGTGAAATGCAATTAATAAATATAAGAAAATAAGAAAATAATAGGAATAAATAAAAAGATGAATAATAAGCAAGTAGGTAAATAAAAAGATGAATAAAGGTAAAAGATGTATAGCTACATATCAAATGTAAATGGCAAAATAAAATCTTTTAAAAGACATCATTTTCAATACCTAAAATATAACAAATACTTGGGAACTGAATTAGTCAAAATCAGATGTGATGGTTAATTCTGAGAACCCTGACTAATATTAATATGCCAGTTAAGAACTCTACCCAGACAGCTTTCTTGAGAGATAAATGACTATACTCTTTTTATTGATTAAAAAAGTGCCCATGGTAAAGGTGTCAAATTCCCCACAAGTTTTTGTATAGACAAATACAGTCTGAGTGAAAACTCCAATGGGCATTCTTATGAAAACTGACAAGCTGATTCTAAAATGCATAGAGAGATATCATGGGCCAATATTAGGCAAGACATTCTTGATGAACAATAACACTGTTGGAGGACTTTCAGCAAGTCTTTTTTACAAAGCTACAATAAATAAAGAACAGTGGTATTAAAGCAAAGTTAGATATAAATCAATGAAATACAGAGCCCACGTATTCATGGGCACTTTGACTTATGAGGTTACTGAAGAGTAGTGAAAGAAAGATGATATTTCTGATAAGTCTATTGAATATCAAATTAACTTTTAAAATAGTGAAAGAAAGTTGATCTCTGTATCACATTCTGCCCCAAAATCTATCCCAGGATGATTTTAACATCAAAATGTGACATGTAATAAGTATAGCCAGAAGATGATGAAGTAAAATATCTTCACAGTATTGAGACAGCAAAAAACTATTAAATATTATATTTTAAAGAGTGTTAATTATAAAGGCAAAGAATGATAAATTTGACTATATTAAATCAAGAACATCCATTCAGAATATTCTTAATCTCTATTAATAGATTCAGTATAAAACAAAATATGAGAAGATACTTTCAATACATGTGATTGACACTGAGCAAGAAATCGGAAGAGATACTTTATTAAAGATAATATCAAAATATCCTACAAAATTATCTAAAAGGTGCATAGTTCACTAATATTCAGGGACATACAGGAAAGTATTTCATAAGATACCATTCTTAATCAAAATGGATAAAATTTAAATGTGCTTAGTCACTCAGTCATATCTGACTCTGTGCCCCAAAGGACTGTAGCCCTCCAGGCTCCTCTGTCCATGAGATTTCCCAGGCAAGAATACTGGAGTGGGTTGCTATTCCCTTGAAGTATTAGAGAAGATATGGAGCACGAGGAGCAATCAAATTCACTAAAAAGGAGGTAAATTAATACAAATATTTTGGAAAACAATTTAACAGTTTTTACTAATGTTACAGATCTGCATAACTTACGATTCAATGATTTCACTTCTGGGTATATTGAAAGAGAAAGGAATGCACGGAAAGACCATGTGGAAGTGTTCATAGTAGTCCTCATACAACAAAATCTATGCAGCAAAGAAAATGAATAAACTATAGCTACAAAAAGCACCAGATATGGGAAGAGTGGTTACTTTTGCAGAGGAGGGAAGTGGTATAGGTGGAAAAGATATATAAAGTGTCTCTCAGGTTGATGTCTTTCTTCACCCAGATGCTGTTACATGGCTGTTTTCTACAATAAATTTGTGCACTTTTCTATGTCTGTATTATACTTCATAATACAAACATTTTAAAATCTTGATTGTTAATATAATGAAAATCCTTTTTAAAGTACATATTCTGGTTGTGAAGATTAAGAGAAGTCTATTAATAGAAAGTGTGCTCCTCTGTTTCACTTAGCTAGGTGTTTTGCTTGTTTGTGTATATAGAAACCCATGGTTCAGATTTCATTTATGTCCTTATGTGATTGTGCCATTGAGAAAGGCCTAATCTACCCATCTGGCAGCACTTTAACTCTTTCAGGCCAGTAGAAGTTATTTGGAAAATTACCTCTTTGAGGTGAATTAAATCCACCAAATAAGTTTGTATAATCTTACATGCCAAACGTAAGCAATAAAGCTGCCCTTACATTTAGAATTAAACAATGGAAGCTGACTTGTTTTAAAAATTGTTTCATCTGCCAAAAAAGGAAAACAGTGCCATTTTAAAAATCAAAGAAACTGTGTAGGGGCCTGGAGTGAATCCCACCCCATCCTTTCTGTGAACTCCTCATCATAGATGACAACCACACCTACACAACTATATAAATATTATACTGAAAACAAGTACCTCAGAAAAACATAGAACCTGTTCTTTTGGTCAGGAATTGGATGCTGTATCAAGACATATGAAGCTTTTATGTGTTTATTGTTCTATTGCCAGTTAAATTAGCAGCTTGTGTCTAACACTATGACTTTTTTACAGATTCCTTCTGATATATTTTTACTATTCAACAAAGAATTAAGCAGTGATCTAGCTGGGTAGCTGGCAAAAACAAAGATTGTGGCAAATTTTGCCATCACTTCCTGGCAAATAGATGGGGAAAAAATGGAAACAGTGAAAATTTTTATTTTCTTGGAGTCCAAAACAACTGTGAATGGTAACTGCAACCACAAAATTAAAAGATGCTTTCTCTTGGAAGAAAAGCTATGATAAACTTAAACAGTGTATTAAAAAGCAGAGACATCACTTCACTGACAAAGGTCCATATAGTCAAAGTTATGGTAATGTACGGATGTGAGAGTTGGACCATAAAGAAGGCTGAGTGTCAAAGAACTGATGTTTTCAAACTGTGGTGCTGGAGAAGACTCCTGAGAGTCACTTGGACAGCAAGGAGAAACCAGTCAATTCTAAGGGAAGTCAACCCTGAATATTCTTTGAAAGGACTGTTGCTGAAGTTGAAGCTCCAACACTTTGACCACCTGATGTGATAAACCAGCTCATTGGAAAAGATCCTGATCCTGGGAAAGATTAAAGGCAGAAGGAAAAGAGGGTGGCAGAGGATGAGATGGTTAGATAGCATCACTGACTCAGTGGACATGAATCTAAGTGAACTCTGGGAGATAGTAAAGGACAGGGAAGTCTGGCATGCTGCAATCCATGGGGTTGCAAAGAGTTGGACAGGACTGAAGAACAACAACAAGAGTGGTTCATCAATTTTAAGAAATATACAAAACAAAAGAAAACTGGTACTAATTAATGACACATTTGCCCTTACACTAAAAGCTCTCCATTTATATACCTGCAATCATATACTAATATGACATTTTTAAAAGTATTTTTTTTAATTTACTTGGCTGTGCTGGGTCTTAGTGGCAGCACTACCAGATCTCCAATCTTCCTTGTAGTGTGCAGGATCCAGTTCCCTGATCAGGAAATGAACCTGGACCCCCTGCATTAGGAATGTGGAGACTTAACCATTGGACTACCAGGGAAATCCCCTAATATGCCTTTATAGATGCATCTATTTCCAGTTTTGAGTTGAGTCAGATACTGTATTAACAAACATTTTAGGAGTTGATTTTCTTAGTTTTGTTTTTGTTGTTATTGTTTATTTTATTGTGGTAAAAAATAACATAACATTTGCTGTCTTATTAAGTATACAGTACAGTAATGTTAACTATATGCACATAGCTGGGCAACAGATTTCTAGAACTTTTTCATCTTGCAGAATTAAAAACCTGTGTCCATAGAACAACCCCACTTTCTTGCAACTCTCTGCTTTTAAGAGTTCAACTACTTTAGCTACCTCATATATGTAGAATCCTGCAGTTTTGTCTTTGGACTGACATTTCACTTAGCACAAGGTCCTCAAGTTTCATCTATATTGTAACATATGACAAAATTTCCTTCTTTTCCTTCTTTTTTAAGGTTAAATTGTATTTCATGGTATGTATGTAGTATATTCTCTTTATCCATTAATCCACTGATGGATATTTAGTTTGCATCCACATCTTGTCTAGTGTGAATAACAATGCATTGAACATGGGAGTAAAATATTTACTTGTTGAAAGGAGCTTTCCCTTCCTATACATGTTCATTGAGATGTTAGGGATTTGTTTTTCACCTCAGTAAAATAATTTTCAGTGGAGAAATGTATGGCATAGACCACTAAAAAGATCATGTGAAATAGTCCTTTAGGGAGCTTGTTTTGATGTAGGAAAAGAGGATATGACAATGTTTACAGAATGATATGGAGCTGAGTTAACATAGTAAAGAATTTATTTTATTTATAACTTTATTATAAGATCAGAGATTATTAAAAAGGAGAGTGTAAAATTGAAGGAGTAGTATTTTATAGAAGATAAAAGAGTAGATAATTCAAGATCAAGTTTGGAATGTAGGTTTGGACTAAAAGAACAATTTCCCTTCAAAAATTTAGGCAAAAAAGTACAGTTGTGTATAGAAGTATATGTTTATAAGTAAAATATTTCATGTTGAGAGTCACTTATATTCTTTGTGAAACAGAAATTATCTGTATAAAATAAGGGTTACAGACTGTTAAGGAACATGAGAAAAATGAAGTAAATTTTCACTGAACAGGATCGTAGAGGGGGAAGTTAAGAGAGAGTTAAAAATTTTCCAAGCAATATTTTTGACCCCATTGAAATTAGAGAGTATATATTTTCAATAGTACTGACCAGGATAATATTCTCCAAAGGTTCTTAGTGGTCTAGCAGCTGACTTTGGGCTATTGCAAAATTGACTTATTCTTTCATTTTTACTCATTTAAAACTATACTAATTACATATTATTTTCTAGACATCAAATTTTGCACAAGACATGCACAACAACAACCAAAAAAGGAGATCCCATGTATATCAGTCAGGATTCAGTCAGAAACGCAAAATCAGTAGAAAAGTCAAGAGCAGGATAAAGTTCCAAGGGCACCAGATGACCCTCTCATCCACAAGAGAATGTCTTTTCTTTTTCAGGGAAACCTCAGACCTACTTTAATGTCCTTCCGAATGATTCAGCCAGGCCTACCTAGCTTATCCAGGATAATCTCCCTTATTTAAAGCCATCTGATTTAGACTGGCAAAATACCTTCACAGCAACACCTGCATTAGTGTCTGATGGAATCACTAAGGTGTATAACAACACTCTAGTTATACACCTAACCAAGTTGACATATCCAAAAAGCCATTGTACCATCCTTAGGAAGTTCATTTCCTAGTTCAGAATAAGATATGTAGAGTGATGACATGAGAGGATGCTCCTACTGTGAAAGATGAAGGCATTTCTGCAACAAACCATGGACGTCAGTAAAGGAGGGATCTGTGCTGGATAGCAACCAGCCAGGAGAGGTTTTCCAGGAGGCAGCTTAAACTAAGCTCCAAAGATAGCACCTGCCAATCAGAGGGCAACAAGTAACTCAACTTATTTCAACTGTAACATGGAAGATGGAAACAGATGAGGTAGTCAGTAAGAAGCAGCTGTAGTCATTATAAAAATCAATATATACCACAATAAAAATTTGGATATTATCTTGAATGTCATGTAAAACTTACAGGGTTGTTAAATGAGATAATGCATTTAAATTATCTATCACAATGATCATTATACAATACATCCTCAATAGACTATTTTATTATATAAATAACATTAAGAAACAAATCTGACACAATAAAATTAGCAGCAGTCTGGAACAAAGAAAAATGAATGTTGACAAGAATGATGCCATGAAGGTTACTGTAACACTTAGAAATTATTAAGAAATTAAATAACCATAAGGATGAAAAGATATACCAGGATCTGATGAGTGAGTAAATGTGGGGGCAAGGGAAAGAAAGGAGATAGTAATTATATCCTGACTTCTGGGTCAGTGCGATAGATAGGTCACTGTACCATTCATCAGGATGTGGTATAGCAGAAGAACTTAGGAGGTAGATAAGATGATCATCATCGAATGTGTAGAATTTGAGTTACTTTAGAAACATCCAAGTAGAAATCTCAAGCAGTTGCATTTTTTAGTGTGAAACTCAGAAAAAAGGTCAGATATGAAAGCATAGGCCAGGAGTCCTCAAACCCTAGTATGTATAAAAGCAACAGAAGCTCTTGTTAAAAGTGAAGTTTTCAGGGCCACATTAAGGGCCCTAAGTTGGTGATCCCTGAGACTGATGTCCCAGAATTGAAAAGTAGTTCATAGACCAACTTAGAGTCATACTTATAAAGATTTTGCCGAAAATATCAATACATGGAAATAAAGCATTGTTGAAACTGTGGGTACAGATGAGTTCAGCTAGGCAAAGTAGGAAATTATGAGAGTTAAGAATAGAATCCTGAAAAAGAGGATGAACATTAAATAGACTGGCTAAGAAAATTAAAACCTCCCAAAGCAACTGGGAAAGGTGGGTAAAAGAAAGATTTGAGGAATACCAGGAGTGGGAAAGAGAGACTTTCAAAAATGAAAGATCAAAAACCTGTGCCAAAAGAAGCAGAACAGTCAAAAATGATAGTCATGAATATAGTCATTGTCCTTATCAACAAGCTCCTTAGAAAGCCAACTTTCAATTAATGTAATGGGAATAGTGTTTGAGGAGATTCATTTATTGAACAATTATTTACTGAGTTCCTACTCTGAGTCAGGCTATGTTCTAAGTATGAGCATATAAGAGAGAACAGGAGAAAATAGAATCTCCATCCTAAAATGGGAAGTTTTTGTTTTTTGTTTTTCAAGGAAATAAATATATAGAGGCTTCAGTTCAGTTCAGTTCAGTCGCTCAGTCGTGTCCGATTCTTTGCGACCCCATGAATCGAAGCACGTCAGGCCTCCCTGTCCATCACCAACTCCCGGGGTTCACTCAGACTCATGGCCATAGAGTGAGTGATGCCATCTAGCCATCTCATCCTCTGTCGTCCCCTTCTCCTCCTGCCCCAATCCCTCCCAGCATCAGAGTCTTTTCTAATGAGTCAACTCTTCACATGAGATGGCCAAAGTACTGGAGTTTCAGCTTTAGCATCATTCCTTCCAAAGAAATCCCAGGGTTGATCTCCTTCAGAATGGACTGGTTGGATCTCCTTGCAGTCCAAGGGACTCTCAAGAGTCTTCTCCAATGCCACAGTTCAAAACCATCAATTCTTCGGTGCTCAGCCTTCTTCACAGTCCAACTCTCACATCCACACATGACCACAGGAAAAACCATAGCCTTGACTAAATGGACCTTAGTCAGCAAAGTAATGTCTGCTTTTGAATATACTATCTAGGTTGGTCATAACTTTTCTTCCAAGGAGTAAGTGTCTTTTAATTTTATGGCTGCAATCACCATCTGCAGTGATTTTGGAGCCCAAAAAAATAAAGTCTGCCACTGTTTCCACTGTTTCCCCATCTATTTCCCATGAAGTGATGGGACCAGATGCCATGATCTTCGTTTTCTGAATGTTGAGCTTTAAGCCAAATTTTTCACTCTCCACTTTCACTTTCATCAAGAGGCTTTTTAGCTCCTCTTCACTTTCTGCCATAAGGGTGGTGTCATCTGCATATCTGAAAGTATTGATATTTCTCCCAGCAATATTGATTCCAGCTTGTGTTTCTTCCAGTCCAGCATTTCTCATGATGTACTCTGCATATAAGTTAAATAAGCACAGTGACAATATACAGCCTTGACATACTCCTTTTCCTATTTGGAACCAGTCTGTTGTTCCATGTCCAGTTCTAACTGTTGCTTCCTGACCCACATACAGAGTTTTCAAGAGGCAGGTCAGGTGGTCTGGTATTCCCATCTCTTTCAGAATTTTCCACAGTTTATTGTGATCCACACAGTCAAAGGCTTTGGCATAGTCAATAAAGCAGAAATAGATGTTTTTCTGGAACTCTGTTGCTTTTTCCATGACCCAGCAGATGTTGGCAATTTGATCTCTGGTTCCTCTGCCTTTTCTAAAACCATCTTGAACATCAGGAAGTTCACAGTTCACGTATTGCTGAAGCCTGGCTTGGAGAATTTTGAGCATTACTTTACTAGCATGTGAGATGAGTGCAATTGTGTAGCTTAGACAGTGAGAAATGCTGTGGAAAATAATGAAGCAGGGGAAATGAAATGTCCAAAGAAGGAGGGGTACTATTTTATGTAAAGTAGTTAGGGAAACATCTAACTAAGGTAACATTTGAGCAACAAGCCAAAGGAAGTATAGAAACAAGGCATATAGATATATGATTAAAGAATATTATAGGATAAGGAAATAGCAAATGCAAGTATCTGCTGTTGTGTGCATGTGTGGAATGTTTCAACATCAGTAAGGAGACCAGTGTAGGTGAGGGTGAGAATTGTAGGAGAAAAACATTAGAGAAACAGTAGAATTCGGGAAAGTATTGCAGACCTTTTCAAGTTATTTAGTTTTTATTCTGAGAAACATGGGTTGCCATTGGGGGAGGGGGGGTTGAAAATAGGGGAAAAATATGACATAAGTTAATAAGATTACTTTGGCTCTTGGTTGAGTATTGCTTGTAAATGAGTTGAGAGCAAATAAAAGTGAGCCCAGTTAGAGGTTATTATAATAATGGAGTTAGAAAGGGTAGCTGTAGTAAGGAAGTGACTGGAATTGTTTTACATAGTAAAACATAGTATTGAAAATTGCACAGGATTCATTCACTGGTGATTTGGATGAAGGTTAAAGAAATACTTCAAGGATAATTCCAAGTATGTAGTTGAAAGGAATTAATTATTTTTAAATAATTAATAACTATTTAAATAATGGGAAGAAGACAATGGAAGGTACAACTTGGTTAGGTACAATGGTTAGGTACAGCTTGGTACAACTTTGTCCAGGGCAAAGGTAGAGGTGAATTAGCTGTTCAGTTTTAGATATGCTATGTTTGAAGTTTTTGTTTAAACATCCAAGTAGTGATATTGAAACTAAATTATATGTAAGAGTCTAGAGTTCAGGTAAGAGAGTAGGTTGGTGATATAAATTTGGGAGCTATCATCATATAGATATCATGAGTCTGAAGCAGATCACCTAGAAAATTAGTTAAAAGGTGAAAGAAAAGTGATTGAAGGACTGATGCTTGGGCCACTTCAATATTTAGAAGTCAAGCAGTTGACATAGGGGACAAACAAGCAGACAGAAGATATGGTCAGAAAGTTGGGAAAAAAGCCATGATCTACCGGGCCCTTTTTATTAGCATACAATTTTTTTTAATGTTTCCTCATTAAAAATTCACACAGATGTCACATTTTTCTCCAGGTATCGCCACATTTTTTCCTACTAAGAGATACTTCTTGAAACTATGAGTAGTCTCTTTTCATTAGCTCCAATTTCTCTTATAATTCTCTCTTGAAAATACTCCAGTCAGATACTTTTTCCCAAAAATACATTACAAAATGCTCTTTTAAGGTCACCAATGACATCCTCTTTGCTGAAAGCTGTGGTAAATTCTCAACTCTCATTAACTTGGCCCATCAACATTTGATACAATTATATGCCATCTCTGTTTTGAAATGTTGGCTTCATTTGACCCCCCCGTCCACCCACCCTGTATAACTCATGACCAAACCGTCAGTGGGTTTCTAGGACATCACTGTGTCCTCATTTTCCTCCTGCCTCTCTGATTACTCCTTTTCAGTCTCATTGTTGACTTCTCTTCATTTTCTATGCACATATTTTTCAGGACTTAGGCCTTGGAATCCTTTATAATATCTTAATCATCCAATTTCACAAGCTTGTTTGCTAATGGCTCTAAAATTTGTATCTCCATTCAAGACATTTTCTTTGAACTATAGACTTCTATATAGAACTGGTTAATCAATATCTATAATTAAATGTCTAAAAATAGGCATTTTAGCTTAGTGTACTCAAAACTTATCTCATAGCATTTGTCCCAAAGAGATCTACCCTTAGTTTTCACATCTCAATAAATGACAACTCCATTCCTCTGGTACTTAAACATAAACCCATACATCATACTTTACTCCTTTTTCTCACATTCTGTACTTGATACATCAACTCTGCCTTTAAAATATCTTGAAATTTGCTATTCTTCTGCTCAATATCCTCCATTGGCCTCTCTTCCCATTCTAAATAGAAATTAAAACCCTTATATAATCTACCAAATTCAAGATCTGGCTTCCTGTTATATCTCTGATGTTTTCTCCTGGCTCTCATTTACTTGACCTCAGCTCCGTTGATCTTGCCATTCCTCAAACATCAGGGATACTCTTGAAATTAGGAAACTTGCACTTGCTGCTACCTCTTCTGGAAAGTTCTTTCCTTAGATATCTTTCTACATAATGTAGTTTCTTTTTTTCAGATCTTTATTGAAACTTAGTTGTTTTTTTTTGTTTTTTTTTTTTTTTTCAGTGAGAACTCCTTGGCTACCTTATCTAAAATTGTCTGCATTATTTTTCTCTTTAGTAAACAATACATCAATATTTTATTTAAAGAGGTATTGTTTAGTATTTTTAATAACAAGTAATAAAGTTAACATATGATCCAACAATCCCAAACCCGGGCATATACCCAAAGAAAAACATAATCTGAAAGGATATTTGCACCCCAGTGTTCTTTGCACCACTGTTTACATTAGCCAAGACATGGAAGCAACCCAAATGTCCATTGACAGAGGAATGGATAAAGAAGATGGAATACTACTCATACATTAAAAAAGAATGAAATAATGCCATTTGCACATATAGGTTTACCTAGAAATTATTATACTAAGTGAAGTAAGTCAGGAAGAGAAAGACAAATACCATATGATATCACATATTTGGAATCTAAAATATGACCACAAATGAACTTCTACACACAATAGAAACAGACACATAAACTTAGAAAACAAACTTGTGGTTACCAAAGGGAAATAGTTGGGGAAAGAATAAATTAGGTATTTGGGTTAGCAAATACAAACTTCTATATATAAAAATAGATAAAAAGATCTTACTGTATAGCACAAGGAACTGTATTAAATATTCTATAATAAATCAGATGGAAAGAATATGAAAACATATGTGTGTGTGTATATATATATATATATATATATATAAACTGAATCATATTACTATACACCAGAAACTAACATTGTGTTTCAACTGTACTTCAATTTTAAAAATTGGATAGCAAAGCTCAGGTCATTTGTTCTCATAGATTAAAATTTTTAAATAAGAATAAAAATCTCTTTGAGGTTGCTATTTCTTCTTCCTAATACTTCATCTATGCCATATCTAGCTCAAATAAAATTTCCAATTATACTTATCCCTTGCCTCTGATGACTTTTTGGTTGCCAAAAGAACTTCTATTCACATCTTTGTCCTCCATGCTTAAACCTCTTAGCAGCATTTAACATAGTTGAATCTTCCTTACTTCTGGAAACACTCTCTTCTCTTGGGTTTTTGGATAAAACATTGGTAACTCCTAGCTCAGATTTTGCTCCCTATACCAGTCTGTCCTCTGTATATCTTATTGCCAGACGTTCACATGTCTGAACTTCACCTTCAAAGAGGGGTAGGAAGTAGACTTTCAGACATTTTTAAGTAGAGGTGACTCATGATTGACAAATTTTTAAAAGTATATAGAAATATGTTTAAGGGTTATGGAGGCTAAAATATAATAAGTTCACTACATCTCTACAGGTAGAATTCATTACAAAAGACTTTCTGCCTTACCTTAAAAATATGTCTTGTGTCCATCTATGTTATTAGCTGTATACATGACCTCAGTTCAAGTTGCCACCAATTCTTTTCTGGAACACTGAAATCAGTACCTTTTCTTCCATGGCCACATTTCCCTCTATTTAGCACATTTTCCACAAGTAGCTTTTAAGCTTTAAAAGGTCTTTAAGAAATATATATTGATATGCAGCCACTTAGAAGTTGGAAAACTTAAAAGACTGAGTTCACTAAGTCTCATAATTCAGAGTCAGAGGATAGAAAATGACTGAGGAAACATTGTATTTATTTTAATTACTTTTGAATTTTTCCTTATTTCCACCATTTTTCAGATTCTAAGGCACTTTAAAAATGCTTCTCAGATTCTCTTTCTCCAGCTGTAAGTGTGGTGGAGGGACAAGGACACTGGGAATGGAGCATCAATCTAAAGAAACAAGAAACATTTATCAGATTTGCCAGTATATAGTAATGCATCAGCTGGGAGCTTGTTATAAATGCAGACTTTCAGGTTAAAACCCAAACCTACAGAATGTTTTTTTTTTTTTCCAATTTAACACATCCCAGGATGGTCTTTATAACCAGTATAGCTTGAGAAATGATGTTCTATGTACTAGTGAGGTTGGAATATTTCATCTACAAAATTGATATTATATTTAAACACAACCTAAGAAGAAAGAACATCTTGTATAATATAGTTTGCTTGTATTACAGTTGGGTTTACAGTATCTAATTCTAATTCACAAAGAGATATTATCAGAAGATCTGGAGTAATTACAGTTGTTAAATTATAGTCAGAATTGCTAAGACATTTCAACTGGACTTCGAATGTTTATATAAACTTCATTGTTTAGGAAAATAAAGTTTGATTACCCTTTGCCAAGATTATTGTTTGAAAGTCAACTTTCTGAAAGTATTGATATGTGTATATTTCAAGAGCATTAAATTAAGAAAGTGAAAATTATATGACTTGTCATTTCATTGTTCTAGGAAGGTTTAAGAGTAAATTAGATTTTTTAAAACTAATTGAATCTACTGAATATATATTCAACATATCTTTAAGATACTTCAAAAGCTTGAAGAGAAAAAGAAATCATTTTAATTTTCTATCTTCAAAATGTAATTTTGTTCTTTAGCTGATTCAGCAGAGTAGAAATAATTTTGACATTTGTAGTTTCTAGATGTGATTTAATATAAGAATAAAATTCTTTGGAGAAATTTGTGTTTGTGGATTTAAAAGTTCATGTTGAACAGGTTAAAAGTAAGAGGACTATTTTTACAACTCAGAAAAAAGCAAACATTTGAAATTGAACTGAAAGATTGAATCACCAGAATGGGAAACTGCTACTCACATGATTAATATAGACTTACCAGTGATTTTACACTTAAGCACAGAAATAACACCACATCACATATTTCAAGAAACTCCCTTGTCCAGGGTCAATGTCGGTAAAGACTGGTTGATTCGGAGGGTAACAGGCATGGTAATAGGGCTGATAGGATTTTGAAATTTTCTCTTTTTTTGGCAATTCTTAAAGGGACAACTCTTATAAATGTCAAATATTTGTTTAACTTATATTAAAAATAAAAGTTTAGTTTCTAGTAGCAATTACGCAGTTTATCTTGATTTTTAATTGTATAACTTTTAACTTTTAATAGTGAAATGTATAAGTTGGTTTCCTGTACTGTGTCACATATTAACTAAGTAACATTCACTGTAGACAGTGTAGAGGTATTCAGTTGAGGATTACATTATAATTGACGCTGTATGTCAAACATTTTGCCTCAATTTCTCTGTGTGACTAGTGACCAGAAAGTTTATGCTTAAGGATATAAATTTAAGACAATAACTTCAGCTCAGTTCAGTCGCTCAGTCCTGTCTGACTCTTTGCGAACCCATGAATCGCAGCACGCCAGGCCTCCCTGACCATCACCAACTCCTGGAGTTCACACAGACTCACGTCCATCGAGTTGGTGATGCCATCCAGCCATCACATCCTCTATCGTCCCCTTCTCCTCCTGCCCCCAATCCCTCCCAGCATGAGTCTTTTCCAACTGTTTGCATGAGGTGTCCAAAGTACTGAAGTTTCAGCTTTAGCATCATTCCTTCCAAAGAAATTCCAGGGCTGATCTCCTTCAGAATGGTCTGGTTGGATCTCCTTGCAGTCCAAGGGACTCTCAAGACTCTTCTCCAACAGTTCAAAAGCATCAATTATTCGGCATTCAGCCTTCTTCACAGTCCAACTCTCACATCCATACATGACTACTGGAAAAACCATAGCCTTGACTAGATGGACCTTAGTCGGCAAAGTAATGTCTCTGCTTTTGAATATGCTATCTAGGTTGGTCATAACTTTACTTCCAAGGAGTAAGCGTCTTTTAATTTCATGGCTGCAGTCACCATCTGTAGTGATTTTGGAGCCCCAAAAAATAAAGTCTGCCACTGTTTCCACCGTTTCCCCATCTATTTCCCATAAAGTGATGGGACCAGATGCCATGATCTTCATTTTCTGAATGTTGAGCTTTAAGCCAACTTTTTCATGCTCCTCTTTCACTTTCATCAAGAGGCTTTTTAGCTCCTCTTCACTTTCTGCCATAAGGATGGTGTCATCTGCATATCTGAGGTTATTGATATTTCTCCCAGCAATCTTGATTCCAGCTTGTGTTTCTTCCAGCCCAGCGTTTCTCATGATGTACTCTGCATATAAATTAAATAAGCAGGGTGACAATATACAGCCTTGACGGACTCCTTTTCCTCTTTGGAACCAGTCTGTTGTTCCATGTCCAGTTCTAACTGTTGCTTCCTGACCTGCATACAGATTTCTCAAGAGGCAGGTCAGGTGGTCTGGTATTCCCATATTTTACAGAATTTTCCACAGTTTATTGTGATCCACACAGTCAAAGGCTTTGGCATGGTCAATAAAACAGAAATAGATGTTTTTCTGGAACTCTCTTTCTTTTTCAATGATCCAGCAGATGTTGGCAATTTGATCTCAGGTTCCACTGTCTTTTCTAAACCAGCTTGAACATCTGGAAGTTCATGGTTCACGTATTGCTGAAGCCTGGCTTGGAGAATTTTGAGCATTACTTTACTAGCATGTGAGATGAGTGCAATTGTGTGGTAGTTTGAGCATTCTTTGGCATTGCCTTTCTTTGGAATTGAAATGAAAACTGACCTTTTCCAGTCCTGTGGCCACTGCTGAGTTTTCCATATTTGCTGGCATATTGAGTGTAGCACTTTCAGAGCATCATCTTTCAGGATTTGAAACAGCTCAACTGGAATTCCATCACCTCCACTAGCTTTGTTCATAGTGATGCTTTCTAAGGCCCACTTGACTTCACATTCCAGGATGTCTGGCTCTAGATGAGTGATCACACCATTGTGATTATCTGGGTCATGAAGATCTTTTTTGTACAGTTCTTCTGTGTATTCTTGTCACCTCTTATTAATATCTTCTGCTTCTGTTAGGTCCATACCATTTCTGTCTTTTATCGAGCCCATCTTTGCATGAAACATTCCCTTGATATCTCTAATTTTCTTGACGAGATCTCTAGTCTTTCCCATTCTGTTCTTTTCCTCTATTTCTTTGCATTGATCGCTGAAGAAGGCTTTCTTATCTCTTCTTGCTATTCTTTGGAACTCTACATTCAGATGCTTATCTCTTTCCTTTTCTCCTTTGCTTTTCATTTCTCTTCTTTTCACAGCTATTTGTAGGGCCTCCCCTGACAGCCATTTTGCTTCATTGCATTTGCTTTTTTCCATGGGAATGGTCTTGATCCTTGTCTCCTGTACAATGTCATGAACCTCATTCCATAGTTCATCAGGCACTCTATCTATCAGATCTAGACCCTTAAATCTATTTCTCACTTCCACTGTATAATCATAAGGGATTTGATTTAGGTCATACCTGAATGGTCTAGCGGTTTTCCCTACTTTCTTCAATTTTAGTCTGAATTTGGTAATAAGGAGTTCATGATCTGAGCCACAGTCAAAATCTTAAGATGAACGTGGTAAGGCAAATGTGACTATTAGTGTGGTCAATATAAATTAATTACTGCAAATTAACTAATGTTTCAAAAAAATTTGAGTAAAACCATTTTAAAATGTTATAGAAAAAGAAATAATCAATTTTAATAATTCTCTTATCATGTACTTAAAAATACTTAAAATTTTTTTGATGATGGTTATTACAATTTTATATATACTTTCAGCATTTAGGGCATATTTAAAAGTTAATATAACAATTTATCGTGAAATTCAATAATAGCATTAAGTTGTTATAGGATTAAAAGTATAACAATGTAATACACATATTATTTTTCATAGCTGATACTTTGCTTATAATAATATTTGTATTTAAAGCATCTTTGGCATTTCTATGGGTACAGTTCTTTTTGTCATCACTGTAGAATAATTCTGTGCACATCTGTGTTAAATTCACCACCTGGGAATATAATGTTGCTTAGAAAGATTAATGCAGCACCTTGAGCTATTGAGAAATACTGTAATATTACTAAGACAAAATATTTCAAGAGATGAGAGGTCTACATAAAGTAAAACTGTGTCTACGATGGATGGTTGGATGGCATCACTGACTCAATGGACATGAATTTGAGTAAACTCCAGGAGGTGGTGATGGACAGGGAGGCCTGGCATGCTGCAGTCCATGGGGTCGCAAAGAATTGTTCACAACTGAGTGACTGAACTGAACTGAACTGACAGTTAGGATGAAGTATTGTACTTCCAGGAATTGCTGCATAAACTTTAGTTGAAAAGGAATTTCCCTGTAGTTAAGTGTTATTATATTGTGTGAGATTTGGGGCTTTTGCATTTTCGTTGGAATAATCTATCATTGGCCATGTCACAATAGAATGTGATGATACTTTATAGCAAGAGACATAGTGTATTTGCTGGGCCCATTTTTCTACATTGAGGGTCTCATCAAGTATTGAATCATATTCTCAGGGTTTCTTAGTATTTAAAAATTAATTTTAAGAAAGCAGCATTTCTTTTTTATGTATCATCTGTGTGTGAAAATTCACATCCTGTTTGAATGCCATTTATTTTGAAAGCGAGTGAATCTTTTCTAAGATTTCAGTTCAGTTCAGTTCACTTCAGTGGTCAGTCATGTCCGACTCTTTGCAACCTCATGGACTGCAGCACACCAGGCTTCCTTGTCCATCACCAATTCCAGAGTCTATGCAAACTCATGTCCATTGAGTCAGTGATGCCATCCAATCATCTCATCGTCTGTATTCCCCTTCTCCTTCTGCCCTCAATCTTTCCCAGCATCAGGGTCTTTTCAAATGAGTCAGCTCTTCGCATCAGGTGGCCAAAGTATTAGACTTTCAGCTTCAACATCAGTCCTTTCAGTGAACACCCAGGATTGATCTTTAGGATGAACTGGTTGGATCTCCTTGCAGGCCAAGGGACTCTCAAGAGTCTTCTCCAACACCACAGTTCAAAAGCATCAATTCTTCAGTGCTCAGCTATCTTTACAGTCCAACTCTGTCATCCATACATGACTACCCATAGCCTTGACTAGACAGACCTTTGTTGGCAAAGTAATGTCTCTGCTTTTTAATATACTGTCTAGGTTGGTTATAACTTTCCTTCCAAAGAGTAAGTGTATTTTAATTTCATGGCTGCAATCACCATTTGCAGTGACTTTGGAGCCCCCCAAAATAAAGTCTGCCACTGTTTCCACAGGTTCCCCATCTATTTGCCATGAAGTGATGCCATGATCTTCATTTTCTGACTGTTGAGCTTTAAGCCAACTTCTTCACTCTCCTCTTTCACTTTCATCAAGAGGCTCGTTAGTTCTTTGCTTTCTGCCATAAGGGTGGTGTCATCTGCATATCTGAGGTTATTGAGATTTCTCCTGGCAGTCTTGATTCCAGCTTGTGCTTCTTCCAGCCTAGTGTTTCTCATGACGTACTCTACATATAAGTTCAATAAACACGGTGACAATATACAGCCTTGACGTACTCCTTCTCCTATTTGGAACCAGCCTATTGTTCCATGCCCAGTTCTAACTGTTACTTCCTGACTCCTGACCTGCACACAAATTTCTCAAGAGGCAGATCAGGTGTTCTGGTGTTCCTATCTCTTTCAGAATTTTCCACAGTTTATTGTGGTCCACATAGTCAAAGTCTTTGGCATGGTCAATAAAGCAGAAATAGATGTTTTTTTCTGGAACTCTCTTGCTTTTTCCATGATCCAGTGGATGTTGGCAATTTGATCTCTGGTTCCTCTGCCTTTTCTAAAACCAGCTTGAACATCTGGAGTTCATGGTTCATGTATTGTTGAAGCCTGGCTTGGAGAATTTTGAGCATTACTTTACTAGCATGTGAGATGAGTGCAATTGTGCGGTAGTTTGAGCATTCTTTGGCACTGCCTTTCTTTAGAATTGGAATGAAAACTGTCTTTTTTCAGTCTTCCTATAAATCTACTTTCACTGAATCCAGAATGTTTAATAAAAAATATTTTGTTCTAGGATTTTATGGCTTTGGATCGAACCATTAAGTGTTGGATATATTTCATACAAAAGTACTGTGGAATGCAACTCAGTACAAGCAAGTCATTCACGGATAATACATCAATGCTCATTGGTGGTCAGAATTTGCCACCTACTTACAATTTTGCCTCATAGAATAGTGAAGACCTCCATCAGGTTCTGCAGAGCTCCTTTACTTTCCTGAAATCTCACAAATAACAATTAATTATATAGTTATTCTTGTGCTCAGATTTTTTAAAATTAAACAGTTGTTAATTTTCAAAATCTCAGGGACAATAAGCAATAGATAGAAGGTGTCAGTTTTCAAAAGTCCATTACATAACTTTCATCCTTAATTTCATCCCAACAAACACACACACACAGTTTAGAATTACCCTGTGTTGGTAAATTTGCTAGGTTAATAATACTCTAGTAAATTAATAATCTAATAGTTTAATCTATTAGAAACAACTTTATTCTTTTTTTTTGATATAATGTTTTCAGGAAACTGTCATGGTTACAGATCATTTTACTAGGTATAGGGATACCTGTGGAGGTGATCATTTCTCATTTATGTGAGGTCTGAACATTGTGCTTATATGGAAAGCAAATTCCAACCTGCCACATCAGTTCTTGATACAAAATCTTGAGGACAGAATAAGATGGTGAAGGAGTAGGTGAACATGGAGTACATCTCTCTCCATGGATACATCAGGAATACACCTTCAGACACAGACATGCATGCAGAACACCAGCTGAGAGTGGACAGGAGTAGCTGACCAGTGGAAAAGAATATATAGAACCATGTAAAAGTCCATAGATGAAGGAACTAGGGTAAAAACAGGAGTGTTAGGAGGACTGGACCTGTCCTCGGTGGGTGGGGCAAGAACTGAAGCAGGGGTCAGAGCCTCACAGTGGGGCTACTATCTGAGTCACAGGAGAAACATTTAAGGCTGACAGTGAAACATCTGATCTGTGGCAGCCTAAATTGGATGAGAATAAGATGATTCTTGCCTCAGCCATACATACCCAGGAGAGGGATGCAGGTCCCCTGGAAGGCACAGCACCTGGGAGTTGGTGTTTAGTGATTGTGCAGCAATCCCAGGGTGAGGGCTGCTGTTGATTGTGGAGAGACAGATCAAGGAGGTGTGAAGAAGAAGATTGTGGTGGGAAATGCATGTGGCAGAAAGCTGGGCAGCCATGGAAGCAAGGTGATACTGCTGAGTCATGCACAGTGGGTTGAGCCATCACCATAGCCTGTCTCTTCCCACCCACCAGCATCAGCAGCTGAACAGTAGAGAGTCTGGCCCATGTCCCATCAAATGCTTGATGAACTGAACTATGGAGTAGGACCCCTCCCAGGGTACCCCTTTAAGTGCTTGACATGCCCATCTACAGAGTAGGACCCCAGCCAGGGAGGTCCCTCTATGTGCCTGACGTGCTGAACAACAGAGAAGGGCCCCATGCAAGGGAGACCTCTATGTGCCTGAATGGGCAGAGCTGTGGAGAAAGACTGGCCAAAGGCCTTCTGATCCCCAGATACAAGGGGCTCAAAACAAGACTCCGATATAGCCATAAGTCTTCCAGCAGAGGCAGTTCGTGTCCATGCACATTTGGCATCACCAGGGTCCCTAAAAGCCAAGAAGCTGTACCACCTTCATGCTCAACTCTCACTGGGCATAGCTGACACAGGCAAAAAAAAAGTCTTGTGTCTCCTTATCATTGAAAAAGGAGGCAAGAATATACAATGGAGAAAAGACAATCTCTTTAACAAGTGGTACTGGGAAAACTTTAACCATTTGTAAAAGAATGAAACTAGAACACTTTCTAACACCATACACAAAAATAAACTCAAAATAGATTAAAGATCTAAATGTAAGACCAGAAACAATGAAGCTCCTAGAGGAAAACATAGGCAAAACACTCTCCGACATAAATCACAGCAGGATCCTCTATGACCCACCTCCCAGAATACTGGAAATAAAAGCAAAAATAAACAAATGGGACCTAATTAAACTTAAAAGCTTCTGCACAACAAAGGAAACTATCAGCAAGGTGAAAAGACAGCCTTCAGAATAGGAGAAAATAATAGCAAACGAAGCAACTGACGAAGAATTAATCTCAAAAATATACAAGCAACTCCTGCAGCTCAATTCCAGAAAAATAAACGACCCAATCAAAAAATGGGCCAAAGAACTAAATAGACATTTCTCCAAAGAAGACATACGGATGGCTAACAAACACATGAAAAGATGCTCAACATCACTCATTATCAGAGAAATGCAAATCAAGACCACAATGAAGTACCATCTCATACCAGTCAGAATGGCTGCTATCAAAAATTCTACAAACAATAAATGCTGGAGAGGGTACGGAGAAAAGGGAACCCTCTTACATTGTTGGTGGGAATGCACACTAGCACAGCCACTATGGAGAACAGTGTGGAGATTCCTTAAAAAACTGGAAATAGAACTCCCATACGACCCAGCAATCCCACTGCTGGGCATACACACTGAGGAAAACAGAATTGAAAGAGACACTTGTATCCCAATGTTCATTGCAGCACTGTTTACAATAGCTGGGACATGGAAGCAACCTAGATGTCCATCAGCAGATGAATGGATAAGAAAGTTGTTGTATATATACACAATGGAATATTACTCAGCTATTAAAAAGAATGCATTTGAATCAGTTATAATAAGGTGGATGAAACTGTACACTATTAAACAGAATGAAGTAAATCAGAAAGAAAAACACTAACATAGTATATTAACGTATATATATGGAATTTAGAAAGATGATAATGATGACCCTATATGCAAGACAGCAAAAGAGACACAGATGTAGAAAACAGACTTTTGGACTCTGTGGGAGAAGGCGAGGGTGGGATTATTTGTGAAAATAGCTTTGAAACATGCATATTACCATATGTGAAATAGACTGCCAGCCCAGGTTCAATGGATAAGACAGGGGGCTCAGGTAGGGTTCACTGAGATGACCATGAGGGATGGGATGGGGAGGGAGGTGGGAGCAGGGTTCAGGATGGGGAACACATGTACACCCATGGCTGATTCATGTCAATGTGTGGCAAAAACCACTACAATATTGTAATGTAATTAGCCTCAAATTAAAATAAATAAATAATTTTTTTTTAAGCCTTGTGTCTATGCATGCAGGGTCTCTTCAGTCATGTCCAACTTTTTGGGATCCTGTAGACTGTGGCCTGCCAGGCTTCTCTGTCAGGGAGGAGGATTCCCCAACCAAGAATACTGGAGTGTATTGGTCAACACTGGTTGCCATACCCTTCTAGAGCAATATATTTCCTGCTGCCTTAGCCATCAACTTCCTTGAATACCTGGTGCTGCCAGAACCCTTACGACCTAACCGGCTTTACTACTTCCACACCTGGCCCTCACAGGAGCAAACCCAAGTCCTCCAGGGAAGCCTCAGGAGTAAACCCCAGTGGACAATCCACATGTAGAAGTGGAAATAAAACAACAATTGAAAACCAGGGGCAGTGTAGTTAAGGAAAGAAAACCCTAAACCTTCCCACCAGCTGTATAAGCTGCAGATTAAATCCACACAATCAACTAGGCAGACTCTTTGTCTATGGAATATATAAAAGATCATTGAGAGTTCCTGCAAAAGAAAATGTACTAGTTCTGATAGCTATGGAAGTTGGAGGCAAGTACATACAGGGATAGAACCAGATGAGAATCTGAGCTGCCTCTACAGCATGTCAAGAGTTCAGCACAGTGTTGGAAGGAATCCTATGGAGGTGAGGTGAACTGTAGCTTACAGTGAGGGAAAGGACTCTGATAGGAATGACTGAAGAAAAACATTTATTATCCTTATGTTTTGACTTGTTCTGTAGATTCTTTTGGATTTTTTATCCCCCTTTTATCCTCCCTGTTGTAGTTGGTTTTACTGGCACTATGAATTCTAATTAAGCTTTTGAGGTTTTTTTTTCTTCTTCAGGCACAATTTTTGTTGTTGTGTTGTTGTTATAAACCACTGCCTTTACGTTGGGCTTTTGAAGCTCTGTGAAGTTTTTCTTTTTCTTTTTCTTTTCTTTCCTCTTTTTCTATTTTTAATTTTTAGCTTTTAAATCTATTATTATTTCTTCTGCATTTATTCCTTTGTTTGCTTTTTCTACTGTTCTTTTCCCTTTGTGGTTAATCCTTAATGTATATAAATTGTTATCTACCTCTATTTAACTTTGCATATCTATTTTTTCTTTCTTTCCTTTCCTCTCAAAATATTTGTTAGTTTTCTTTTCATTGCTTTATTCCCCAATTGTCACCTTGCTTGAGTTACTTTTTTTTTTCCAGTTTGTGCTTTAGTTAGCTTTGTTCTTAACTGGTAGATATAATTTTTGGCTTCGTTTGTTCACCAGGTCAATCTATTGTATTTTATTTTGGTTGGATGATTTTGATTTTGCATAAACAAACCTAGAATAATTAAAGAATAAACATACAGAGACAAACAACACAAATACTGAAATTAAAAATACTCTAGAAGGAATCAATAGCAGAATATCTGAGACAGAAGAATGAATCAGTGAGCTGAAAGATAAAACGGTGGAAATAACTTCTGAAAAGCAGAATAAAGTAAAAAGAATGAAGAAAACTGAGGATAGTGTCAGATACTTCTGGGACAATATCAAACACATGAACATTCAAATTATAAGGGTCCCAGAATAAGAAGAGAAAAACAAAGAGTGTGAGAAATTTTTTGAAGAGATCATAGTTGACAATTTCCCCAACACGGAAAAGGAAATAGTCAATCAGCTCAAGAGGCACAAAAAGTTCCATTTAGGATAAAGTCTCCCAAGGAGAAACATGCCAAGAAACACTTATAAAACTAAAAAAGACAAAATACAAAGAAAGAATATTAAAAGCAGCAAAGGAAGAACAATAAGTAACATACAAGGGAAACCCCCATAAGCTTAACAGCTGATCTTTCAGCAGAAACTCTGCAGTCCAGAAGGGAATGGCAGGATATATTTAAAGTACTGAAAGGGGAAAATCTACAACCAAGATTATTGTACTTAGCAAGCATCTCATTCAAAATTGATGGAAAAATCAAAAGCTTTTCAGACAAGCAAAAGCTAAGAGAATTCAGTACCACCAAACCAGCTTTAAAACAAATGTTAAAGAGACTTATATAGTCAAGAAATACAAGAGAAGGAAAAAGATCTTCAAAATCAACCCCAAACATTTAAGAAAATGGCAATAAGAACATACATATCAATAATTACTTTAAATGTAAACTGATTATATTTTCAAACCAAAAGAAACAGGCCGACTGAATGGATACAAAAAGAAGACCCATATAGAGCTAATACAAGAAACCCACTTCGGACCTAAAGACATATATAGACTGAAAGTGCAAGGATGGAAAAACATATTCCATGCAAATGGGAAGCAAAATAAACCTGAAGTAGCAATCTTCGTATCAGATAAAATAGACCTTAAAATAAAAATTACAAGAGATGAGGAAGGACGCTACATTATGATCAAGGGATCAATCCAAGAGGAACAGTTAGCAGTTGTAAATATCTATGCATGCAACATAAAGGCAACTCAATACATGAAGTAAACACTGACAGATATAAAAGAAGAAATTGACAGTACCACAATGAAAGGAGGAGACTTAAACACCCCACTCACACCAATGGACAGATCAACAAAACAAGAAATTAATAATGAAACACAAGTCTTAAATTATGTATTAGATGAGATGGATCTCATTGATATCTTCAGGACATTTCATCCAAATGCAAAAAATACATGTACTTCTCAAGTGCACATGGAACATTCTCCAGGATAGACCACATCTTGGGTCACAAATCATACTTCAGTAAATTAAAAAAAAAATTGAAATTGTATCAAGCATCTTTTCCAACCATAATGCTATGAGACTAGATATCAATTACAAGAAAAAAAAATTGTAAGAAATAAAGCACACTGAGATTAAACATCATGTTTCTAAATAACCAACAGGTTACTGAAGAAATCAAAAGGGAAATTAAAAATTTCTAGAAACAAATGACAATGACACAAAACTCAAAACCTATCAGTTCAGTTCAGTCACTCAGTCGTGCCTGACTCTTTACGACCCCATGAATCGCAGCATGCCAGGCCTCCCTGTCCATCACCAACACCCGGAGTTCACTCAGACTCATGTCCATTGAGTCAGTGATGTCTTCCAGCCATCTCATCCTCTGTCATCCCCTTCTTCTCCTGCCCCCAATCCCTCCCAGCATCAGAGTCTTTTCCAATGAGTCAACTCTTCACATCAGGTGGTCAAAGTACTGGAGTTTCAGCTTTAGCATCATTCCTTCCAAAGAACACCCAGGAATGATCTCCTTCAGAACGGACTGGTTGGATTTCCTTGCAGTCCAAGGGACTCTCAAGAGTCTTCTCCAACACCACAGTTCAAAAGCATCGATTCTTTGGCACTCATGCTTCTTAACAGTCCAACTCTCACATCCATACATGACTACTGGAAAAACCATAGCCTTGACTAGACCGACCTTAGTTGGCAAAGTAATGTCTCTGCTTTTTAATATGCTATCTAGAATGGTCATAACTTTTCTTCCAAGGAGTAAGCGTCTTTTAATTTCATGGCTGCAGTCACCATCTGCAGAGATTTTGGAGCCCAAAAAAATAAAGTCTGACACTGTTTCCACTGTTTCCCCATCTATTTCCCATGAAGTATGGGACCAGATGCCATGATCTTCATTTTCTGAATGTTGAGCTTTAAGCCAACTTTTTCACTCTCCTCTTTCACTTTCATCAAGAGGCTTCTTAGTTCCTCTTCACCTTCTGCCATAACGGTGGTGTCATCTGCATATCTGAGGCTTTTTATATTTCTCCCACAATCTTGATTCCAGCTGTGTTTCTTCCAGTCCAGCATTTCTTATGATGTACTATGCATATAAGTTAAATAATCAGGGTGACAATATACAGCCTTGATGTATTCCTTTTCCTATTTGGAACCAGTCTATTGTTCCATTCAAAACCTATGGGATGCAGCAAAAACATTTCTAACAGGGAAGTTTATAGCAATACAATCCTACCTCAAAAAACAAGAAAAATATTAAATAGACAACCCAAATTTACACCTGAAACAATTGGAAAAAGAACAAAAATCCCCAACATTAGTAGAAATAAAGAAATCACAAAGATCTGACCAGAAATAAATGAAAAAGAAATGAAAGAAGCAATAGTAAAGATTAACGAAACTAAAAGCTGGTTCTTTGAGAAGATTAAAAAAAAAAAAAAATTTAGCCAGACTCACTGAGAAAAAAAAAAAAAGAGAGAGACAAGAATCAAACCAACACAATTAGAAATAATAAAGGAGAGGTTACAACAAACAATGCAGATATAAAAAGGGTTATAAGAGACTATTATGACCAGCTGTATGGCAATAAAATGGATAACCTGGAAGAAATGGACAGATTATTACAAAAGTTCAATCTTCCAAGACTGAACCAGGAAGAAATAGAAATTATGAACAACCCAATTACAAGCACTAAAATTGAAGCTGTGATTAAAAAAAAAAAAAAAAACAACTCCGAAAAACAAAAGCCCAGCACCAGATGGCTTCAAAGGAGAATTCTATCAAAGATTTAGAGAAAAGCTAATGCATATCTTTCTAAAACACTTTCACAAAATTACAGAGGAAGGAACACTTCCAAATTCATTCTATGAGGCCACCATCACCCTGACATCAAAATCAGACAAAGACAACACATAAAAAGAGAAAACTACAGGCCAATATTGTTCATGGGGTTCTCAAGGCAAGAATACTAAAGTATTAGTATTCCCTTCTCCACTGGTCATGTATGGATGTGAGAGTTGGACAGTGAAGAAAGCTGAGCACCAAAGAATTGATGCTTTTGAACTGTGGTGTTGGAGAAGACTCTTGAGAGTCCCTTGGACTGCAAGGAGATCCAACCAGTCCATCCTAAAGGAGACCAGTCCTGGGTGTTCATTGGAAGGACTGATGTTGAAGCTGAAACTCCAGTCTTTGGCCACCTTATGTGAAGAACTTACTCACTGAAAAGACTCTGAAGCTGTGAGGGGTTGGGGGCAGGAGGAGAAGGGGATGACAGAGGATGAGATGGCTGGATGGCATTACTGACTTGATGCACATGAGTCTGAGTGAACTCCAGGAGTTGGTGATGGACAGGGAAGCCTGGCGTGCTTTGATTCATGGGGTTGCAAAGAGTCGGACATGACTGAATGACTGAACTGAACTGAACAGGCCAATATCACTGATGAACATAAATTCAAAATTCCTCAGCAAAATTTTAGCAAACAGAATTCAGCAATACATCAAAAAGCTCATACAACATGATCCAGTTGGGTTTATTCTAGGGGTGCAAGGATTCTTCAATATATGAAAATCAATGTGATACACCATATTAGCAAATTGAAATAGAAACCACATGATAATCTCAATAATCCCAAAGAAAGGCAATGCCAAACAATGCTCAAATTACCTCACAATTGCACTCATCTCACATGCTAGTAAAGTAATGCTCAAAATTCTCCAAGCCAGACTTCAGCAATATGTGAATCGTGAACTTCCAGATGTTCAAGCTGGTTTTAGAAAAGGCAGAAGAACCAGAGATCATCCACTGGATCATCAAAAAAGCAAGAGAGTTCCAGAAAAACATCTACTTCTGCTTTATTGATTATGCCAAAGCCTTTGACTGCATGGATCACAATAAACTGTGGAAAATTCTGAAAGAGAAGGGAATACCAAACGACCTGACCTGCCTGTTTAGAAATCTGTATGCAGTCAGGAAGCAAAGTTAGGAATGGACATGGAACAACAGACTAGTTCCAAATAGGAAAAGGAGTACGTCAAGGCTGTATATTTTCACCCTGCTGATTTTACTTATATACAGAGTATATAACGAGAAACGCTAGGCTGCAAAAATACAAGCAGGAATCAAGTTTGCTGGGAGAAATATCAATAACCTCAGATATACAGAAGACACCACCCTTAAGGCAGAAGTGAAGAACAACTAAAGAGGAACTGAAGAAGAACTCTTGATGAAAGTGAAAGAGGAGAGTGAAAAAGTTGGCTTAAAGCTCAACATTCAGAAAACGAAAATCATGGCATCCAGTCCCATCATTTCATGACAAATAGATGGGGAAAGAGTAGAAACAGTGGCTGATTTTATTTTTGGGGTCTCCAAAATCACTTCAAATGGTGATTGCAGCTATGAAATTAAAAGATGCTTACTCCTTGGAAGAAAAGTTATTACCAACCTAGATAGCATATTCAAAAGCAGAAACATTAATTTGTCAACAAAAGTCCATCTAGTCAAGGCCATGGTTTTTCCAGTAGTCATGTATGGATGAGAGAGTTGGACTGTGAGGAAAGCTGAGCACCAAAGAATTGATGCTTTTGAACTGTGGTGTTGGAGAAGACTCTTGAGAGTCCCTTGAACTGCAAGGAGATCCAACCAGTCCATCCTAAAGGAGATCAGTCCTGGATGTTCATTGGATGGACTGATGTTGAAGCAGAAAGTCCAATACTTTGCCCACCTGATGTGAAGAGCTGACTCATTTGTAAAGACGCTGATGCTGGGAAAGATTGAGGGCAGGAGGAGAAGGGGACGGCAGAGGATCAGATAGTTGGATGACATCACAGACTCAATGGACATGTATTTGGGTGAATTCCAGGAATTGGTGATGGACAGGGAGGCCTGGCGTGCTGTGGTTCATGGGGTCGCAAAGAGTAGGACACGACTGAGTGAACTGAACTGAACTGAAATTCAATAGATGCAAAAAAAGCCTTTGTCAAAAATCATCACCCACTTATGATTAAAACTCTTCAGAAAATGGGGATCGAAGCAACCTACCTGTACATAATAAAGTACATATATGATGTTTACAACAAACATTATTCTCAATGGTGAAAAACTGAAAGCATTCCCCCTAAGATTAGATCAAAATAAGGGTGTCCACTTTCATCATTATTATTCCACATAGTTCTGGAAGTCCTAACTATACTAATCAGATAAGAAAAAGAAAGAGAAGTAGTCCAGAATGAAAAAGAAGAAGTAAAACTCTCACTATTTGCAGATGACATGATACTATAGATAGAAAACCCTAAAGATAGTATCAGAAATTTAGTACAGCTTATCAGTGAATTTAGCAAAGTTGCAGGATACAAAATCAATACATAGAAATCACTTGCATTTCTATATACTAACAATGAAATATCAGAAAGATAAATTAAGAAATCAATCCCATTCACCATTGCAACATAAAGATTTAAATATCTAGGAATAAACTTAGCTAAGGAGACAAAAGCACTGTACACAGAAAATTGTAAGACACTATGAAAGAAATCAAAGATGGTATAAACAGATGGAGAGATATTACATGTTCCTAGGTAGGAAGAATCAATATTATGAAAATGACTATACTATCAAAGGTAATCTACAGATTAAATGAGATCCCTATTAAATTACCAATGACATTTTTCACAGAACTAGAACAAAAAATTCCACTATTCATATGGACAAAAGACCTTGAATAGGCACAGCAGTCTTGAGAAAGAAGAATGAAGCAGGAGGAATCAACCTTCCTGAGTTTAGATTATACTACAAAGCTACAGTCATCAAGACAGTATGGTACTGGCACAAATACAGAAATATAGACAAATGGAACAAGATAAATAGCCCAGAAATAAACCCATGCACCTATGGGTACCTTATTTTTGACAAAGGAGGCAAGAATATACAATGGGGCAATGACAGCCTCTTCAATAAATGGTGCTGGGAAAACTGGGCAGATACATGTAAAAGAATGAAATTAGAACACTTCCTAACACCATGCACAAAGATAAACTCAAAGTGGATTAAAGACCTAAATGTACGACCATAAACTATAAAACTCTTAGAGGAAAACATAGACAGAACACTCAACAACATAAACCAAAGCAAGATCCTCTATGACCCACCTCCTAGAGTAATGGGAATAAAAACAAATGTAAACAAGTGGGACCTGATTAAATTTAAAAGCTTTTTCACAGCAAAGAAATCTATAAGCAAGGTGAAAGACAACCTTCAGAATGGGAGAAAATAATAGCAAATGAAACATCTGACAAAATATTAATATCCAAAATATACAAGCAGCTCATACAATTCAATACCAGAAAAACAAACAACCCAATCAAAAAGTGGAGAAAAGACCTAAAAAGTCATTTCTCCAAAGCAGACATACAGATGACTAACAAAGAAATGGAAAGATGCTCAACATCGCTTATTATTAGAGAAATGCAAATCAAAACTACAATGAGATATCACCTCACATCGGTCAGAATGGCCATCGTCAAAAAGTCTACAAGCAATAAATGCTGGAGAGGGTAGGGAAAAAAGGTAATGCTCTTGCACTGTTGGTGGGAATGTAAATTGATACAGTCATTATGGAAGATAATATGGAGATTCCTTAAAAAACTAGGAATAAAACCACCATATGACCCAGCAATCCCACTCCTAGTATATACTCTGAGGAAACCAAAATTTAAAAAGGCACTTGTATCCTATTGTTCATTGCAGCACTATTTAAAATAGCTAGAACATGGAAGCAATCTAAATGTCCATCAACAGATGAATGGTTAAAGAAGTAGTGGTACATACACACAATGGAGTATTACCCAGCCATAAAACGGAACACATTCATGTCAGTTCGAATGAGGTGCATGAACCTAGAAACTAGGATACAGAGTGAAGGAAGTCAGAAATAGAAAGATAAATATTGAATTCTAATGCATATATATGGAGTCTAGAAAATGAAACTGAAGAACTTATTTACAGGGTAGCAGTGGAGAAACAGACATAGAGAATATAAACTTATGGACATGGGGAGAGGGGAGGAGCAGGTGAGATGGAGAGAGTAACATGGAAACTTAGATTATCATATGTAAAATAGATAGTAAATGGAAATTTGCTGTATGGTTCAGGAAACTCAAATAGGGGCTCTGTATCAACTTAGAGGGGTAGGATGGGGAGGGAGATGGGAGGGAAGTTCAAAAGGGAGGGGATGTATGTATACCTATGGCTTAAGTTTGACAGAAAAAAACAAAATTCTGTAAAGCAATTATTCTTCAATAAAAAAATAAATTAAAAAAAACAACAAAAAACCTTTTCTACTCCTACTATAGATTGTTTATTGATTATTCTTATTGACAGTTATCAAAAATCCTCAGTTTGTAAGAAATGCAATATCTGTGAAGTACAATAAGGTAAAATACAATAAACAGATGTATGCCTCTAAAAAAATATATAAATTCATGCATTAGATTTTTTTCTCGTGAATGCAGGATGCTGTTGTCTTCCTCACTGGTGACAGCAGCTACACCATGTCTCTTTTCATTAGAATACATGTGTATAGTTGGTTTGGCTGACAGTTTTTGATGGAATTTTTCTGCTTGTATCTGCCTTCCAAACTTTTTCATTTACTAATTTTCTTTATTCATAATCTGTTTCCATAAACTGATTTTTTGTTACCATTAAAGTCATTATTGCAATTAGTACTATTTTGAATCATCATGATTATTTTATACTGCAGGTATAAAATATGTAACATGATTAGTCAATCACGAATTACTATCAACATTACAATATTTTATTGACTATTAGGTCAGTAATTATTTATCAGTGTGACTTCAAGCTATACATTTCATTCTGCTTTTTGTTTTCTGGCCCTCATTTTCAAATTCTTTCTCTTTTTCTATACATCTTTATAAGGATATATTTTTCTTTGCAATGCTGTCATATCAAATGTGTGACATATTTTCCTAGGAGAGAATTTATAAATGGAAATAGGTGGATCATTTTTACTCATTATTACATTTTAATTATTATTGAGAATCTATAGCGTAACATGCGTGCTCAGTTGCTCAGTCATATCTGACTCTTTGTGACCACATGATAGCCTGCCAGGCCCCTCTGTCCATGGAATTTTCCAGGCAAGAATATTGGAGGAGTTTGCCATTTCCTACTCCAGGGGATCTTCCCTATCCAAGGATCAAACCTGCGTCTCCTACATTTCCTGCATTAGCAGGCAGATTCTTTACTACTGCACAACCTGGGAAGCCTACAGCATACCAAGACTCCATTAAATTCTTCCCTAACCATTTTTTTGGTTTGCTTTTTAAATTTTAGTGGTCTTCTGAGGTGATTCAATGGTAAAGAAACTGTCTGCAATGCAGGAGATGCAGATTTGATCCCTGAGTCTGGCAGATCCCCTGAAGAAGAAAATGGCAACCCATTTCAATATTCTTGCCTGGGAAATCCCATGGACAGAGGAGCCTGAAAAGGCTACAGTCCATGAGGTTTTAAGAGAGTCAGCCATCACTGAGCAACTAAACAAAAACAAGTCTATGTTTTAACAGTTAAATAAAGATGTGTATCATAATGCTTTATTGTTCCTTCATTTTATAACATTACATATACTATTATATTAAGAATTTTACTTGTTGGATATATTAATATTTATATTAGTCCCACTCTTAACAGATAACTCAGAGCAATATCCACACATAAACATAAACAGAAACAAGAATTCTGAAATCTAAATTTAAAATGTAGTTCATGTTAATGGTCATTTTTACAGCTAGATAGTATCTAAAGATTGTTTCTTACATTTGCACTGTATGACTATAATTCTGATGGTAAAAGGAAAGTTCTTAAAATACTCAGTGAATATGTTTCTCCATCTGGAAAAGTTTTGGGAAATAATTTATATGATCAGTGATTCTCATCTATTAGCATGAGTAACAACCAAAGCATTTTGCATAAAGCTTCATAGAAGGGCAAAACAATAGTACTGAGTTATATGGTTTCCCAAAGGTTCAACTTTACTTAAATTTAATGCAAAATATGGCTCTTTGAAGGAAAACGTGATTTTAAGTTTATGTCAAATAAGGCCTCTCTCTTGTTTTACAATGTCTGAAACTTTCATCTTTTCACTTGTGAGTCACAATTGTAGCTCCATATAAATGTGCTATGAATTGCATATTAACAAATGAAGGAGGTACAATATTACATTTACAAGTTATTTTTAATATCAACTTGCTAAAAAATTGCTTGCTAAAGATAAACATAATATAGATAGATAGATAGATAGATAGATAGATAGATAGATAGATAGATAGA
>NW_024070186.1:55286258-55401973 GCF_014754425.2 Oryx dammah
AGATAGATAGATAGATAGATAGATAGATAGATAGATAGATAGATAGAAGAAACACATGGGGTAACAGACAAATTTGGCCCTGGAATATGGAGTGAAGCAGGGCAAAGACTAATAGAGTTTTGCAAAGAAAACACAAATGGTCATAGCAAACACCCTCTTCCAACAACACAAGAGAGGACTCTACACATGGACATTACCAGATGGTCAACACTGAAATCAGATCGATTATATTTCTTGCAGCCAAAGATGGAGAAGCTCTATATAGTCAGCAAAAACAAGACCAGGAGCTGATTGTGGCTCAGATCATGAACTCCTTATTGCCAAATTCAGGCTTAAATTGAAGAAAGTAGGAAAACCATTAGACCATTCAGGTATGACCTAAATCAAATCCCTTATGATTATACAATGGAAGTGAGAAATAGATTTAAGGGCCTAGATCTGATAGATAGAGTGCCTGATGAACTATGGAAAGAGGTTCATGACATTGTACAAGAGACAGGGATCAAGACCATCCACATGGAAAAAAATACAAAAAGCAAAATGGCTGTCTGGGGAGGCCTTACAAATAGCTGTGAAAAGAAGAGACATGAAAAGCAAAGGAGAAAAGGAAAGATATAAACATCTGAATGCAGAGTTCCAAAGAATAGCAAGGAGAGATAAGAAAGCCTTCCTCAGCGATCAGTGCAAAAAAATAAAGGAAAACAACAGAATGGGAAAGACTAGAGATCCCTTCAAGAAAATTAGAGATACCAAGGGAACATTTCATGCAAAGATGGGCTCGATAAAAGACAGAAATGGTATGGACCTAACAGAAGCAGAAGATATTAAGAAGAGGTGGCAAGAATACACAGAAGAACTGTACAAAAAAGATCTTCACGACCCAGGTAATCACGATGGTGTGATCACTCATCTAGAGCCAGACATCCTGGAATGTGAAGTCAAGTGGGTCTTAGAAAGCATCACTATGAACAAAGCTAGTGGAGGTGATGGAATTCCAGTTGAGCTGTTTTAAACCCTAAAAGATGATGCTGTGAAAGAGATGCACTCAATAAGCCAGCAAATTTGGAAGACTTAGCAGTGGGCACAGGGCTGGAAAAGGTCAGTTTTAATTCCAATCCCAAAGAAAGGCAATGCCAAAGAATGCTCAAGCTACCACACAATGACACTCATCTCACACGCTAGTAAAGTAATGCTCAAAATTCTCCAAGCCAGGCTTCAGCAATACGTGAATCATGAACTTCAAGATGTTCAAGCTGGTTTTAGAAAAGGCAGAGGAACCAGAGATCAAATTGCCAACATCCGCTGGATCATGGAAAAAGCAAGAGAGTTCCAGAAAAACATCTATTTCTGCTTTATTGACTATGCCAAAGCCTTTGACTGTGTGGATCACAATAAACTGTGGAAAATTCTGAAAGAGATGGGAATACCAGATCCCCTGACCTGCTTCTTGAGAAATTTGTATGCGGGTCAGGAAGCAACAGTTAGAACTGGACATGGAACAAGAGACTGGTTCCAAAGAGGAAAAGGAGTCTGTCAAGGCTGTATAGTGTCACCCTGCTTATTTAAATTATATGAAGAGTACATCATGAAAAATGCTGGGCTGGAAGAAACACAAGCTGGAATCAAGGTTGCTGGGAGAAATATCAATAACCTCAGATATGCTGATGACACCACTCTTATTGCAGAAAATGAAGAGGAACTAAAAAGCCTCTTGATGAAAGTGAAAGAAGAGAGTGAAAAAGTTGGCTGAAAGCTCAACATTCAGAAACCGAAGATCATGACATCTGGTCCCATCACTTCATGGGAAATAGATGGGGAAACAATGTAAGACTTTATTTTTTGGGGCTCCAAAATCACTGCAGATGGTGATTGCAGCCATGAAATTAAAAGACGCTTACTCCTTGGAAGGAAAATTATAACCAACCTAGATAGCATGTTGAAAAGCAGAGATATTTTTTGCCAACAAAGGTCCATCTAGTCAAGGCTATGGTTTTTCCAGCGAGAGTTGGACTATGAAGAAAGCTGAGTGCCAAAGAATTGATGATTTTGAACTGTGGTGTTGGAGAAGACTCTTGAGAGTCCCTTGGACTGCAAGGAGATCCAACCTATCCATTCTAAAGGAGATCAGTCCTGGGTGTTCTTTGGAGACTCCAACACTTTGGCCACCTTGTGAGACGAGTTGACTCATTGGAAAAGACTCTGATGCTGGGAGGGATTGGGGACAGGAGGAGAAGGGGATGACAGAGGATGAGATGGCTGGATGGCATCACTGACTCAATGGATACGAGTTTAAATGAACTCTGGGAGTTGGTGATGGACAGGGAGGCCTGGCGTGCTGCAATTCATGGGGTTGCAAAGAGTCGGACATGACTGAGCAACTGAACTGAACTGAACTGAACTAATATATATATATATAATGTAAACTTGTCAGTAATAATGAACTGAAATATCCATAGTATAAAAATATTTTACAGGGTATTATCCCGTTTCCTGAAAGCACTATAACTAAAACATCTCTGATAGAGTAGTATCTTTCCTACTTTTATAGGTCTCTAGAGAGAGAAGTTCTGTATGCTTAATAATTTTTACCATGAAAAATTTTTAATTATCCCTAACCTAGAGTGCTTGTATTTCATTTTCAGATGATGATGATGATGATGATTTTGGTCCTGGCTCCATTAGAGGTAAACTTTCTGCATCTTATACTGGTTGTTATTCATATTTATGAAATAATGATTAATTTATATCACAGCTTTTTCAGTTCTATTTTAAATCCCTTTGCTATCTCATTACCATCTTCAATTTCTCTATGAGAAATTGTTATCCTTTTCAGATTGACTTCTATTTTACAAATACTATAAGTATATGAATTAATATATATCATGTCTTTAAATTTCATGTCTGTTTATCTCTTATAACCTCATTAGAAATCAGCTAAATATATTTTTATTATGTTTGGACAGTATGGGATGGATATTTTCTGTCAGCATATTCCTGTTTTGTTTTTTGAAGCTCAAGTATACCCTTAAAAGTGAGAGCAGTCATCCAACAGCATTGAAAAATTAACCTAAATTCTCACAAAATTTAGTGAATATATTTGGAATGGTATGAATTAAATTATGTGCTATGTGAACTTTCAGTTCAGTTTTTCAGTCCTGTACAACTTTTGCGACCCCATGGACTGCAGCATGCCAGGCTTCCCTGTCCATCACCAACTCCCAGAGCTTACTCAAACTCATGTCCATCGAGTTGGTGATGCCATCTAATGATCTCATCCTCTGTTTTCCCCTTCTCCTCCTGCTTTCAATATATCCCAGAATCAGGGTCTTTTCCAATGAGTCAGTTCTTCACATCAGGTGGCCAAAGTATTGGAGCTTCAGCTTCAGCATCAGTCTTTCCAATGAATATTCAGGACTGATTTCCTTTAAGATTGACTGGTTTGATTTCCTTGCAGTCCAAGGGACTCTCAAGTCTTCCCCAACACAACAGTTCAAAAGCATCAATTCTTCAGCATTCACATTTCTTTATGGTTCAACTCACATTCATGCGTGACTGCTGGAAAAACCATAGCTTTGACTAGACGGACCTTTGCTGACAAAGTAATGTGTCTGCTTTTTAATATGCAGTCTAGATTTGTCATACGTGAACTATACAAAACTTATCTAAAATATGAAATCTAGAACCACCTCAAAAGGCAGTCATTTACCTGAGCAGCAAAACACGAGGCAATTTTAGAAAAGCTTGATACTTACGGAGAGAGACAATGTGTATTAAAATGTCATGACCAGGATTTTTGCATCTATGTTCATCAGTATACTGGCCTGTAGTTTTCTTTTCTTGTGGCATCTTTGTTGGGTTTTGGTATTAGGGTGATGGTGGCCTCATAGAATGAGTTTGGAAGTTTACCTTCCTCTGCAATTTTCTGGGAGAGTTTAAGTAGGATAAGTGTTAGCTCTTCTCTAAATTTTTGGTAGAATTCAGCTGTGAAGCCATCTGGACCTGGGCTTTTGTTTGCTGGAAGATTTCTGATTACAGTTTCAATTTCCTTGCTTGTGATGGGTCTGTTAAGGTTTTCTATTTCTTCCTGGTTCAGTTTTGGAAAGTTGTACTTTGCTAAGAATTTGTCCATTTCTTCCACGTTGTCCATTTTATTGGCATAAAGTTGCTGATAGTAGTCTCTTATGATCCTTTGTATTTCTGTGTTGTCTGTTGTGATCTCTCCATTTTCATTTCTAATTTTATTGATTTGATTTTTTTCCCTTTGTTTCTTGATGAGTCTGGCTAATGGTTTGTCAATTTTATTTATCCTTTCAAAGAACCAGCTTTTGGCTTTGTTGATTTTTGCTATGGTCTCTTTTGTTTCTTTTGCATTTATTTCTACCCTAATTTTTAAGATTTCTTTCCTTCTGCTAACCCTGGGGTTCTCTATTTCTTCCTTTTCTAGTTGCTTTAGGGGTAGAATTAGGTTATTTATTTGACTTTTTTCTTGTTTCTTGAGGTATGCCTGTATTGCTATGAACTTTCCCCTTATCACTGCTTTTACAGTGTCCCACAGGTTTTGGGTTGTTTTGTTTTCATTTTCATTCATTTCTATGCATATTTTGATTTCTTTTTTGATTTCTTCTGTAATTTGTTGGTTATTCAGAAGTGTGTTGTTCAACCTCCATATGTTGGAATTTTTAATAGTTTTCTCCTGTAATTGAGATCTAATCTTACTGCATTGTGGTCAGAAAGGATGCTTGGAATGATTTCAATTTTTTTGAATTTATCAAGGCTAGATTTATGGCCCAGGATGTAATCTATCCTGGAGAAGGTTCTGTGCACACTTGACAAAAAGGTGAAATTCATTGTTTTAGACTTTTGGACTATGTGGGAGAGGGAGAGGGTGGGATAATTTGGGAGTACGGCATTGAAACATATATACTATCATGTAAGAAATGAATCACTAGTCTAGGTTCAATACAGGATTCAGGATGCTTGGGCCTGGTGCACTGGGATGACCCAGAGAGATGATATGGGGAGGGTGATGGGAGGGAGGTTCAGGGTTGGGAACTCATGTACATCTGTGGTGGATTCATGTTAATGTATGGCAAAACCAATACAGTATTGTAAAGTAAAAAAAATTTAAAAAAAATGTCATGACCATTATGTCAAGAATGAAGTGATGTTATTTACTGAGAAAGAGTGTGAGGGAGCCTACTAGTAAGGTGGAAACATTCTAAAATGTGGCTTGTGGTTAATAAGGGTATATGAATGCATATTCAAAAGCTTATTTAAATATTTGCTTATGGTTTATGTATCTTGTTAAATGCCATCGTTCAGTTTAAGAGAAAAAGAAATCATGAACAGAGAAAAGAAATAGAGGATTTAAATCTAAGCCTCCAAAATCAAAGTCACTGAGTCAGATATTCAAAATTTCAGGAGCTGATTTTCAACTGCTCTTTTTATAATCTGAGCAACTCTCAGTGGCATATTGTAAAGTGAAGAGCCCTAGTGATTTGTTCATGTAATAATGGTTAGTGATTTTTCAGAGCAATGACAGCCCAGCTAGTGCATGCATATGTGTGTATGTGTGTGTCTGTATAGGTGTAGATTTGTGTATGCCTATTTTTATTTGCAAAGTTTATTATGCTTATTGCAAACAAAATGCACAGAAAAGGATAAAGTTAAAACTGATGTGATTCAATTTAAATTTATATTCAACAAAGCATTATTCCAATGTATATCATTTAATGTATTTGCTTGAAAGTATCAATATATGCTCCAGATTTCCTCACAGCTTCTACTGTGGATATATTTAGTATATTGGATTATTTAAAAATTTATCTTTATTGGTATTATCATTAACAAAGTCTCTTGCAATATATAACCTGTTACTTTCTTAATGACTACATTTTGTCACATTATTAAAATAAAAATGTAAAATAGGATTATATTTTGTGGATGAAATTTAGAGAATGGAGTGCCTTATTAATATTTCTTTCAGCTTTATTAAGGTATGTTTGACCAAATTGTCATATATGTAAACATGATGATTGTATATACATATACATGGAGAAAAGATTCCCATCATCAAGTTAATTAACACATCATTGCCTCACATATTTAGTTTTTTTCCTTTTTGATGAGAACATTTAAGTTCTACTCTTTAGCAAGTGTAAATTATACAATGCAGCTATTATCTATGAGAATCACCATGTTATATATTAGCTCTTCAGACCCTATGCATCTTACTACTGAAAGTTTGTAACCTTTTGCCAAATGCTATTTCCCCTACTCTCTGACACCTAGAACCACCATCTGCTCTCTTTTCTTTGAGTTTTGCTTTTTGTTCTTGGTTTTTACATTTCACATATAAGCGATACAATGCATTGCTTGTCTGGCTTATTTTACTTAGTATAATGTCCTTAAGGTTCATCCATGTTGCAGCAAATGACAGGCTTTGCTTCCTGCTTTTTGAGACTAAATAATATTACATTGAATATAGAAATATGGAAATATATTTATGTATCACTGATTCTATCTGCACCTACCTGAAACTAACAGACACTGTAAATCAACTATCCTCCAGTAAAAAGTTGTAATCCCTGAAGCAGAGACTGGAGTGATATAACCAGGAGACAAGGAATACTGACAGCCTCTGTATACCAGAAGCAGAGGAATCATATTGTAATGTGACATAAATGTGCTTTGAATTGTGTATTAACAAGGTAAAGGAGATTCAATATTACATAGACAAGTTGTTTTTTAATGTCAACTTGCTAAAAAACTGTTTGCTAAAGATAAACCTTTTATGTCAGTAAAAATGAACTGAAATATCCTAGGGATAAGAGTTGTTACAGGTTATTATCATTTCTGGAAAGTAGTACAACTAAATCACCTCTGACAGGTGAGAAGAAATGGATTGTTGTTGCTGTTTAGTCACTCAGTCGTGTCTGACTCTTTGTGACCCCATAGACTGTAACCCACCAGTCTCCTCTGTCCATGAGATTCTCCAGGCAAAAACAGTGGAGTGGGTTGGCATTTCCTACTACGGGGGATCTTGCTTAGTCAAGGATTGAACCAGGCTCTCCTGCATTGCAGGTGAATTCTTTACCACTGAACCACCAGGAATGAATACTCCTCTGGAAACTCTAGAATGAGTCACCTATACTGATATCTTTTAGCCCCTGAAGACTGTTTTGGACTTATGTTTGGACTTGTTTATGACTCCTGTAACTGTAAAGGAAGAAATTTATGTTGTTTTAAGCCAGAAAATTTGTGATAATTTGTTACTGCACCAATAGTATAGTGTTACAAAAAAATATGGATGAATCTCAAAAACATCATGTAATTTGAAAGAGAACTTGTAGCTGAGAAAATTAAAATGAATGCTGAGTTTTGCATATGCATAAATCCAACCCTAAAAAATCTAATCAACGTGATAGAGTAAGAGATATACCATTTGGGGAAGTTTTATTTTTTATTTTTCCCTTTTTCCTCAATTGTGATTATCTCTGCTTCTTTGATTGTAAATCTCATTTCCAACATTTATGCATCTAGCTTTCATTCTGGAGTTGAATGTTGTCTTAAGCCTGATATTAAGAAAGTGCCAACCATATTCAGCAGTTATTTTTCTTTTGTCTCTCTTTCTGTTCTGTCTTTACTTTTTAAACCGTCTTTCCTTTCTTTTCATTAGCTCAGAACTTTGTTTTTGTGCTTTAAAATGGTCTCCAAATAAGAAAATCCACTGGATTAAAAGCAATATCTTATTATCTCTATTTATATTTTCTAAGAAATATATTTATAGTTACTAATATTTAATACTACTAAGACTGACATGCTTTTCTTGGTCCCATTGTCTGAGGAGCAAGCATGACAGCCTAAGGAGTAAATAAGGCAGCCTAAGGGAAAAGGAAAACTTCCACAATAAAAAGGGATGGATCTGCTTTCAGTACTTCTTGTTCACTAAATAGATTTATAGATTTTTATAATCTTAAATAGTGAAAAACTTCCATTACTTACTAATGAGATGGATCAAGGAACACATAGATATTTGCTGATAATTTAGATGTTTAGATGTGTTCCCAAAAAAAGTGTCAAATGATTTTTTGAGTTTAAAGCTACTAATTGAGTTTTGAGCTACTAATTCACACATTGCATTGATTAAACTCTATCATAAAAAGTGATTTTTTGTTGTATAATAACTAGAAATATTATTAAAAATAGGAACTCTCTATACTTTCAATGTAAAAGTGAAATTTTAACAAGTGCAAAAGTAAATACTTTTGAAAAAAGTTGTGTTGTATCAAGTTTTGAATATAAAAGTTTGGAGAATTTTCTGTCACCATGAAATTTATTGGAAAAATGTAAGCATGTTACCTTTAAAAAAACTGACAAATATTTAAGTTTAAAGCAAACCAACCTTGGCATTTAGGATTTTCTAGCGTGTTTAAAACTCATGCAAAAGAAAACTATAAGTGGGTTTTAAGAAGAGGTTTCTTAAAAGAATATTAAATAAAGCCTATTAGTGAGTAAGAACAACTGATTGAAATCATGAAGGATGATGTTTCCAGCTAAGTTTCTTTAGTATATATATTAAATTTTATTGATTTATTTGTTTATTTCGATTTTGGGCTGTGCTAGGTCTTCGCTGCTGTGTGGGCTTGTCTCTAGTTGTGGTGAGCAGGGGTGACTCTCTTTTGCCGTGTGCAGACTTCTCACTGTGGTGGTTTCTCTTGCTGTGGCACATTGACTCTAGGGCACACTGGTGTTAGTAGCTACAGTGTGTGAACTCAGTAGTTGTGGCTCTTAGGCTGTAGAGCACAGGCTCAATAGTTATGGTGCACAGGCTGAGTTGCTCTGTGGCATATGGGATCTTTCCAAATCAGGGATTGAACCCATGTCTCCTGCTTTGGCACCACATTCTTTACCGCTGAGCCACCAGGGAAGTTCTCTAGCTAAGTTTCTATAGGTAATTTCATAGCTGTTGGTTGAGACTTTTAAAAAGGTAGCATAATTCTTTAAAGTTTTAAAGAAGGTCCCTTTTAAGAAGGTCTAAAAACAAAATTTGTACATCTTCTTAGTATAAAAAAAATCACTTCGAATTCCTAGAGGATGTCAAGAAGAAACTAAGAAGAATAAATACCTCTAAATATGGTTAATTTCTGATTTATTGTAATCATAATAAATACAAAATGGTCTTTCAAAATTTTTATTTTATTTGAAATATGTACAAGTTAAATATCACATTTCACAAGGCTAATAGTAAAGTAAAGTCACTCAGTCGTGTCCGACTCTTTGTGACCCCGTGGACTGCAGCCTACCAGGCTCCTCAATCCATGGGATTCTCCAGGCAAGAATACTGGAGTGGGTTGCCATTTCCTTCTCCAGGGGATCTTCCCGACCCAGGGATCAAACCCGGGTCTCCCGCATTGGAGGCAGATGCTTTAACCTCTGAGCCACCCGGGAAGCCCCACTAGGCTAATATATGGAATAAATTAATGCTAAATTCCCTAGCTTCTGGCTGAGATCTATGTGCAAAGTAATTAATAGAACTTCATCTCTCTCCCCCCTCTAACAGTCTCAGATAAATTAGAAAAATGCAAGGTATTAAAAAATATTAGAGTACAAGGATTATTTACATTTTTCCAATACTCTTCCCATGTTGTGAGATGTAGTTTTATTTCTTTTACTTGTAAACTCTCCTCGGATTCTCTATACTGATGAATTAATTTATAGGTATGTTAGTTTCTAAAACAGTAAAAAAAAAAAAAAAGGATGGGAATTCAAATTGAAGTTCTATCACTGTGGTTTATAAAATGTCTAGTGTTTAAGAGGAAGATTTTAACCAATGTTCTTTCTTCTTGAATTGGTCAGATATTTGTCCTATTCATAATGGATACCTTATTATAGTCTTTTATCTATCTGTTCTAAAACACTGACACTCTTTTTGGCTTGACAACTCTCCTTTTTGTATTTAGTTTCAGTAATTGCACTGGTATCTACTTGTAAAACAAATCTCATTTGATTACTAGACCATATCAGCCTATTTGTGTACAGAACCTCAAGAGACTAGCCTTTAATCCCTTGAGTACTTAACATTCTTGTAAGTCAGGAGCAAAGCTAAAGTAAACTGATGATCAGAGGCACCAATGCCTTAAATTCATGGGTAGAGCTGACAGATGCACTCTTTGTTCTATTAAAAGCTTGTAGACACATTGTTTTTTCTCAATGACCTCCAAGAGGGACTGAGAATGAAGACAACTCAAAACTCCAATAGAAGCATTTTAGCCTCAGCAATAGTGCCTTGATGGTTTCCTAATAATTCTTAAAAATCCTAACTTTAAATGAACAATGCTCAGCTGGAATTTCTACTCACTTTGCTTATTTTGAAATAGAAGGACAGCATGAATTATCTCTGTGGCTGTCTTCACTGCACAGTTTCATTTGTGTGCTGTTTCTTTCTCCTCAGATTCCCTAGTTATTATCTGAAAGAAGGAATGTTATCTTATTTGCTAGTATTCAATTTCAGTTTTTGTATTGTGCTTGGGTTTTTTTGTAAGTCTATATTCATATATGCTCAAATTTCTTCCACTCTTGAATTGATAAGGAATCAGGACTGATGATGACCCAACAGAAACAACACAATAGAGGGCTGACATTTACTATTCATATGAAAGGTAACTTCAAATGAAAAGTAAACATTGACTACAAAATCCAGTAGCGCCAAAACAAGAAAAGGGAGATAAGAGGCAAAATCAGGCATTTAGGAGACTTATGTGTGACTAGGATTAAAAGCAGATGAAAAGAAAGAAAAGGGTGAGTTTGGAAACACAGCACCAGCTCAGAGGCAAGTGGCAAGAATCCTTTTATGCCACATATAATACAATCAATGGGTATGGCATAATGAGACATGTTCAGGGCATTTGGTGTTTAGCTTCAACTGGCTTTCATAATACTCAACACTTTTTTTTTATAATCAAGCTGAATGTCAAAGATGGCTCTTAGGTTTTTATTTTTTAAACGATATGCAATCATTAGTACATGTTAATATATAATAGGCTGTTACCCTATTTCAGCTATTTCCCAAAAGTATATACAGGTGTTTACTGACAGTGCTATTACCTCATCTTCACAGATAAGTAAATCATAATAGCTCCATGCAGTACCAAATCCTCCCATGTTCTCTTAAGATGGATTTGCTATGATGTTTTTAGGTAAATGAGAAAGCAGCCTCCTATTACTTGGATTTTTAAATTCACTTTTACTTCCTGGTAGCTAATGTCTTGCTAAAAAATTACAACTTACTGCCGAACAACCATTGAAAGGAGAATGTTGGATCCCACCAAAAAAGATACTCCATGTCCAAGGGTAAAGGAGAAGCCTCAACAAGATGGCAATAAGGATGAAATCACGTTTAGAATCAAACCCCATACTTGCCAGAGAGACACTCAGAGGGCTCAAACAAACTTTGTGAACATCAGGACCAGAGACCCCACAGAGACTGGGACAGAATTGTGTTTGAGTGTCTACTGAGGAGGTACAGGTCAGCAGTGGCCTGCCATAGGGGCAGGGGCTCTGGGTGCAGCAGACCTGGGTATGGCATAAGTCCTTTTACAGGAGGTCACCATTAACCCTACCACAGAGCTGCCAGAACTTACACAAGACTGGGGAAAAAGACTCTTGGAGGGAATAAACAAAACCTTGTGTGCACTAGGACCCAGGAGAAAGGAGCATGACCCCACAAGAGACTGACCCAGAATTGCCTGTGAGTGTCCAAGAGTCTCCAGTGGAGGAGTGGGTCGATGATGGCCTGCTGCAGGGTCTGGGGCACTGAGTGCAGCCGTGCATGCATAGCACCTTTTAAAGGAGGTCGCCATTATCTTCATTACCTCCACCATAGTTTGGCCTCAGGTCAAACAACAGAGAGGGAACACAGCCCCGCCCATCAACAGAAAATTGAATTAAAAATTTACTGAGCATGGTCAGGCTCAGGATATCCCTGGTGGCTCAGATGGTAAAGCGTCTGTCTATGATGCGGGAGAGCCGGGTTCGATCCCTGGGTTGGAAAGATCCCTTGGAGAAGGAAATGGCAATCCACTCCAGTACTATTGCCTGGAAAATCCCATGGACAGAGGAGCCTGGTAGGCTACAGTCCATGGTGTCACGAAGAGTTGGACATGACTGAGCAACTTCACGTTCACGTTCACGTTGGTCAGACTCATCAGAACAAGATCCAGTTTGCCCCTCAGTCAGTCTATCCCATCAGGAAGCTTCAATAAGGCTTTTATTCTTATCCACCAGAGGGTAGACGGAATGAAAACCACAATCACAGAAAACTAAACAAACAGATCACATGGACCAAAGCCTTGTCTAACTCAGTGAAACTCTTAGCCATGCTGTGTAGGGCCACCCAAGACAGACAGGTCATGGTGGAGAGTTCTAACAAAATATGGTCCACTGGAGAAGGGAATGGCAAAACATTTCAGGATTCCTGCCTTGAGAACCCCATGAATGGTATAAAAAGGCAGAAAGATAGGACACTGAAAGATGAACTCCCCAGGTTGGTAGGTGCCCAATATGCTACTTGAGATCAGTGGAGAAATACCTCCTGAAAAAATGAAGAGACAAAAACAAAGCAAAAACAATTCCCAGTTGTGGATGTGACTGGTGATGGAAGTAAAATCTGATGCTGTAAAGAACAATATTGCATAGGAACCTAGAATGTTAGGTCCATGAATCAAGGGAAATTGGAAGTGGTCAAACAATATTGCCAAGAGTGAGCATTCACATTTTAGGAACAAGTGAATTAAAATGGACTGGAATGGGTGAATTTAACTCAGATGGCCATTATATCTACTACTGTGGGCAAGAATCCTTAAAGGAAATGGAGTGGCCATCATAGTAAACAAAAGAGTCTGAAATGCAGTACTTGGATGCAATCTCAAAAATGACAGAATGATTTCATTTCCAAGGCAAACCATTCAATGTCACATAATCCAAGTCTATGCCCTGACCAGTAATGCTAAAGAAGCTGAAGTTGAATGGTTCTATGAAGACCTACAAGATCTTCTAGAACTAACACCCCCAAAAGATGTCCTTTTCATTAGAGGGGACCAGAATGCAAAAGTAGGAAGTCAAGAGATACCTGTGATAACAGGTAAATTTGGCCTTGGAGTACAAAATGAAGCAGGTCGAAGGCTAACAGAGTTTTGCCAAGAGAATGTACTGGTCATAGCAAACACCCTCTTCCAACAACACAAGAGAAGACTCTACACATGGACATCACCAGATGGTCAACACTGAAAACAGATTGACTATATTCTTTGCAGTCAAAGATGCAAAGTTCTATACAGTCAGCAAAAACAAGATTGGGAACTGACTGTGGCTCAGATAATAAACTCCTTATTGCCAAATTCATACTTAAATTGAAGAAAGTAAAGAAAAAGAGTAGAACATTCAGGTATGACCTAAATCAAATCATTTATGATTTACATTGGAAGTGACAAATAGATTCAAGGGATTAGATCTGATAGAGTACCTGAAGAACTACAGATGAAGGTTCATGACATTGTACAGGAGGCAGGGATAAAGACCATTCCAAGAAAAAAAAATGAAAAAAGTAAAACAGTTATCTGAGGAGGCCTTACAAAGAGCTGAGAAAAGAAGAGAAGCTAAAGCAAAGGAGAAAAGGAAAGATATACTCATTTGAATGCAGAGTTCCAAAGAATAGCAAGGAGAGATAAGAAAGTCTTCCTCGGCGATCAATGCAAAGAAATAGAGGAAAACAACAGAACTGGAAAGATTAGAGATCTCTTCAAAAAAATTAGAGATACCAAGGGAACATTTCATGCAAAGATGGGCTCAATAAAAGACAGAAATGGTATGGACCTAACAGAAGCAGAAGATAGAAGAGATGGCAAGAATACACTGAAGAACTGTACAAAAAAGATCTTCATGACCCAGATAATCACGATGGTGTAATCACTCACCTAGAGCCAGACATCCTGGAACATGAAGTCAAGTGGGCCTTAGGAAGCATCACTATGAACAAAGCTAGTGGAGGTGATGGAATTCCAGTTGAGCTATTTCAAATCTTAAAAGATGATGCTGTGAAAATGTGGCACTCAATATGCCAGCAAATTTGGAAAACTCAGCAGTGGCCACGGGACTGGAAAAGGTGTTTTCATTCCAATCCCAAAGAAAGGCAATGCCAAAGAATGCTCAAACTACTGTTCAATTGCACTCATCTCCCACGCTAGTAAAGAAATGCTTAAAATTCTCCAAGACAGACCTGAAAAATACATGAACTGTAAACTTCCAGATGTTCAAGCTGGTTTTGGAAAAGACAGAATAACCAGAGATCAAATTGCCAACATCTGCTGAATCATCAGAAAAGCAAGATAGTTCCAGAAAAACATTTATTTCTACTTTATTGACTATATCAATGGCTTTGATTGTGTGGATCACAATAAACTGTGGAAAATTCTGAAAGAAATGGGAATACCAGACCAGACCACCTGACCTGCCTCTTTAGAAATCTATATGCAGGTCTGGAAGCAACAGTTAGAACTGGACATGGAACAACATACTGGCTCCAAATAGGAAAAGGAATACAACAGGTGGAAGTCACTACCCACCTTCAGTTGATTCCCGGCCTGAATGTGGCTGCCATTTCTTCAGATGTTCCTATCTCTCAAGGAAGTCTGACAAGAATGTTTATGTTAAAATCCACATTTTCAAATCTGGAGTTTAAAAAATGTTGAACACTCTGCAACTCAAACACACATGTCTGTAGACAACCAGTCTCAAAGCCCTAACTTTACATAAAAGACTGAAGTAAAGGATGTTGTCATTCATTTGATTTGGAAGGGAAGGGGTCAGAGAAACATAGGAAAGGTTTATTTCAGGGCCTAAGAATGAGAATGAATGGTTTGGGCTCCGAAACCCTGAACTCCCTGATGATTTTCAGGGAGAAGCTTTTAACGGTAAAATTTGAGGTGAGAGCTGAAGGGTATATGACATTTCTGTGATTGACTCATGGCTAGGTAACAGGGCAATGTTCTAGGAGTCTTCTGTTCAGCTTGAAGTTACCATCCTCCACCTGGGTGTGTGCCTTTGTTCTTTTTTATGGACCCAGGCCTTGATCTTTTCCAGGTGCCCTCATGGTTACCATTTTCTCCTCACCCTCACTTATATGGCTGCTGTCAGTGCTAATCTGTGTGGGACCTTGGTTATCTCCTCTGCCTGAGGAGAATTTCCAACAGCAGGTGTGGATGAAACATCCTTTTCCTTAGCAGGTGGCAGCCAGCAACTCCTGTGGAAGGTCCAGCAGACCAGGATACCCACACAGCTGTGGTCCCTCAACTCCCTCCCACCAGCCCAGACTTGAAGCTGCTGAAGGAGCAAAGAGTACCTCTGACACCATACTTGCAGGTGATTTTAAACTAGATAGTTAAAAACTGACTTGTTTAATTCTGACATGTATATAATTTTTGTGTAAGCTAGCTAATACTGAGAGGCTAAAAATTAAAGATCATATAAAACCTGTACATAATTCTCTTACTTCCATCTGACAAAATTCAAATTCTAATGTGCATCCTTATTTATGTTACTTCACTTTTTAATTTTTTTATTTAGAAAATACCTTCAACAAAAAAACCATCAAAGTTATTTTTAGTCAAAAAATATGTGTCAATTAAACTTTAAGCAAAATCTCACAATAGTATTTACTTTTAACTAATTAAGACAACTTAATAAAAAAAAATAACAACTTTTATTTCCCTAATCATGGAGGTAAGCAAAAAATGAGATCTGTGGCAAACTGTATAAAAAAATAAAGAGAAAAGAAAAAGAATTCATTGCTTATGTTGAAGGCCCCAGATATGTAGTCACTGTTTAGTTTCATATTTGCAATTTAAATATTCAAGATCTATATTCTTTAGCCCAAAGACTCACATTTATATTTGGATAATATGCCACAATGTATTGCAAATTATGATTTTTTTTACATAATTTTTCAACAGATTTAGTTGGTCTATTAAGAAAATAATTGTCTAACTATAATGAGATATTATTTCACCCCTAGTGGCATGGCTAACATTAGAAAAACTGACAGCATCAAATTTGGTAAAATGTGGTATGGATCTCATATTTTTCTGGTGAATGTTTAAAATGGATTAACATATTTGCTATTTTGTATTTCCTTCAAAAATATAATTCATATATTTATATCTTTATATAAATGTGTTTGATCCCTGGGTGGGGAAGATCCTTTGGAGAAGGAAATGGCAACCCACTCCATACTCGTGCCTGGAAAATCCCATGGATGAAGGAGCCTAGTAGGCTACAGTCCATGGAGTCGCAAAGAGTCAGACACAACTGAGTGACTTCACACACATACACACATACGTGTGTCTAGTTTATGAACTAGCAATTCTAATTATTTACCAAAGAGATATATAAACATATGTCCACAAGGAGCCTTATACAAGAAGGGTCAAAGCAGATTTTTCATAATGGCACCAAACTGGCAACCACCCAAATGTCCATCCACTAGTTAAGTGTATAAATAAAGAGCTACGTATGCTTATAGGGGAATGAAAGTGAGGTGAAAGTGAAGTCACTCAGTCATGTCTGACTCTTTGTGACCCCATGGACTATAGCCTACAATGCTCCTCCATCCATGGGGTTTTCCAGGCAAGAGTACTAGAGTGGGTTGCCATTTCCTTCTCCAGAGGATCTTCCCAACCCAGGGATCGAACCTGGGTCTCCTGCATTGTAAGCAGTTGCTTTACCATCTGAGCGAATGTTTTTTAAAAATCTTTTTTTTTTTTTTTTTTTTTTAAGAATGGGCTACTAATATATACTACAACTTGAATGAATCTCCAGGACATTTTATTAAATAAAAGAAGCCATTCACAATATGGTACATATTGTATATTTCCATTACAAAAAGTTCAAGAACAAGCAAAATACCTCTATAATAATAGGAATTAGAAAAATCATTACCCAATAGTCAGGAGATTGATTAGAGGGCCCAAGTGGATTTTCTGGAATGAGTGAAATGTTCTTTTTCTTTGTTAGGATAATGCTTTCACAAGTGTACATTTATCAAAGCTCAGTGAATTGTATTCCTCAGATATATGCATCTAAGTGCATATAAAAATTTCTTTAGTACCAGTAAAGAATCTTCTTGAAATGAAGGAGATGTGAAGATGTGGGTTCAATCCCTGGGTCGGGAAGATCTCCTGGAGGAGGAAATGGCAACCCACTCCAGTGTTCCTGCCTGGGAAATCCCAAGGACAGAGGAGCCTGACAGGCTACAGTCCATGGATCACAATATTGGACATGACTGAGCTACTAAACAGCAACAAATTAGTAAATACATACATATTTCTCTTATACTTGTAAGATAGTAATAATATTTCCATCTATAATTTTAAATAAAATCGTTATATTATTATTCCCAGATATTTGGGAAAACATTGTTCTGAGCTTGTCATAGGGAGTGTTTCTGGATGGGATTAACATTTGACTCAACAGACTGATTACAACAGATTGCCCTCCCTAATGTGGATGAGCCTCATTCCATCAGTTGAAGATCTGCATAGAACAAACAGACTGGGTAACAAGAAACTCCTCTTGTCTGACTCTTTGAGCTGGGATGTTGTTCTTTTTTATCCTTTGGCTTCAAACTGAACATTGGCTCTTCTTGGGTCTCAAGACTCCCAGGTTTTGAATTGGAACATTGACCATCAATTCTGGTGCCCAGGCTTTTGGATTCGCCCTGGGACTACACATCAATTCTCCTGGGTCTCCAGTTTGCTGACTGTAATTCAACTTCTCAGCTTTCATAATTATGTAAGTCAATCTTTTATAATACATTTCTTTATATGTTTTATATTATATTCTGATATTTCTGTATTGATATTTATATTGTGATACACATTATATTTTTGATTATCAATTCAGGTTAACTTTGGGTGTTTCTTGAAATAGGATTAAATGTGATTTTCTTGTGGATCTGTAATCAGAGAGGTCGATTTAGTATAATGATCAAATTTTGATTGGTCATATTCCATTAATACCATAAGAAAGATTATACTTCACACCTTCATTTAAGACACTGGTTTCCTAGTCTTTTTCTGCACCACTCTCTCCCTTTGTTCTGGAAGTATTAACCCACTTGCAAGCTAATTCCCTCTGTGAAACTCTCTTCACCTTTCTACAATTATTTTACTCTTAGAATTGTGTGTGTGTGGTCAGTTGTGTCTGACTCCTTGTGACACTATGGATTGTAGCCCACCAGGCCCCTTTGTCCATGGGATTTCTCAGGGAAAGATACTGAAATGGGTAGACATTTCCTTCTCCAGAGGATCTTCCCAACACAGAGGTCTAACCTGTGTCTCCTGTATCTCCTGCATTGCAGGTGGATTCTTTATTGCTGAGCCACCTGGGTTCCCATTCTTAGAATTAAGTCCCGTTTATTTAACTAATTCTCAGCTATAAAATTCTTAATATCATTCTCTTTGACCATCACCATCAATTTTACTATAATCAGGGAAGTAGTTTAGATTAGTGGTTAATATCATGGCTTGACATTTAAAATTACTAGCTGTTTGACCTTAGTTAACCTCTCTGTACTTAGTGTCAGTTGCTGGAGAGAAAATACCTGTCTTATGTTGTTGTTAGCATATGATGAAATGTATTTCAAATATTTAGAAGAATATTGGACATAAATACCTGGAGAAGGGAATGCAACCCTCTCCAGTATTCTTGCCTGGAGAATCTCATAGACTGAGGGACCTGGTGGCCTACAGTCCATGGGGTCACAAAGAGTCAGACATGACTTATGTGACTTAGCTCACTGGAACATAAATAAGGTGACATCATTATAAAAAATAAAACTTAGTATATTGACACATTACCTTCATTATCATCACTAAGTATACAGCATGTGCCTAAAAAAAAAGAGAGAGCGAGAGAGAAAAGGCAAATTTTTCTAGTTTTATGAGTCATTCAGTCTTGTCCAACTCTTTGCAACTGCTTGGACTCTAGCCTGTCAGGCTCTTCTGCCCATGGGGTTTTCCAGGCAAGAATACAGGAATGAATTGCCATTTCCTCCCCCAGGGTATCTTTGTGACCTAAGGATTGAACCCATGTCTCCTCATTGGCAGGCAGATTCTTTACCACTGAACCACCTGGGAATCCCAATTTTATGAGATTTACAATCTAGTGGTGAAAGTTAATCATTCACACATAAACCATAAGATTAATTACAAATCATACTGTAAAAATATATTGCATATACAGTTAAAAGGTAAAGTATCAATCACCAATTCAATGGACATGAATTTGAGCAAACTCAGGGAGATGGTGAAAGAAAGTGAAGCTTGGCATACTGCAGTCCATAAGGCCACAGAGTCAGACATGATTTAGCAACTGAACAACAACATTGAAAGATATAAATGTAGTTTTTTCTTAAACTTGCACCTTTTCTTAAAGCATAACAATTTAAAGCAAAAAGTGCATCCAAAAAGTGTTAAAATTTTCCATTGTTATAGAAATGCAAAGTATTATTTTTATCATCATTATCATGTAGTCTAAAAATTACATTCCAAAAGAAGAACCTGAAGACCACAAAACTGAGTTGCCAACACTAAATCAGTAGCAGACCAAAGACCAAAATCTAATTTGGCTAGTTCCCAATTAATATTCTTACCCACTCCAGTACTCTTGCCTGGAAAATCTCATGGATGGAGGAGCGTAGTATGCTACAGTCCATGGGGTCGCAAAGACACAACTGAGCAACTTCACTTCAGATAAAATTTGGAGAAATGCAGTAACTAAAGACAGTAGAGTGAAATGAGTGAAACTGGAGAAGAGTGGAGTTTTGTTTCAGATCATTAGAGTGGAAGACATGATTAAAATTTAGGAATAATTGTATGATCTTGCATACTATTGTATAATGTGTATAATGCATGAATGCATATAATATGGCATAATGGGAGAAGAGATGAATAAGCTAAAAATTAACTCTTCTATAAAGGATCCAGTATGAAACTATTTTAGGATCCAATTTGAAACTATCTAAGTTTCAAACTAAATTTTTCTCTTCCCAAATCTCTCTAGGTGACAAATGGTACTTAAATTAAGTATTGACTTAAGGGAAAAGATATATTTTACAGTAAAATCTATTAACACTATTATTAAGACTTTCAGAGATATTTGAAATTATTCTGCATAGAACTTTTCAAACAGACAAAGCTGTTTTAAGGATCATAATATTGTAATTAGCTGAACTCTTTATTATACAATAAGAATTTAAGAATCTTAAGGATGTTATTCCACAGCATCATGATGAAGTTGAGGAAGAGAATGACTTACTTGGAAATGATTTGGGCTTATATAATATCTTTTGGAGTGAATTATAAATTATATAATTTTATATAGGTAGGCTTTATATGTTGAAAGCCTACCAAAATAGTTAAAGGGGTTGTATCAGCTTGTAATAGAAGGAAGAGAAACAAAACAACATGAGGAAGGGTTCTGAACCTTCAAACATTTATAAGTAGAGAATCTGCTTAAGTCAATTCTAAGGTGGACTCAACAGGAAGGATTAAGTTGAACAATATCTATGGAGAACAAGGAGTAGGAGTGAACTCTAATCAAAGAACAGGCAACATGTAACTAGCTAAACTTCAGAATTGGTATGGACCAGTAATCACTGTGTTCCTTCCTCTTACCTGTCATTTTTAATGGGACTGTCCATAGCAGTTATCCAATGTTTGTCCCCAAATTTTGAGCCTTTGGAGACCTAGAACAATTGGCTCTTTGAGTCAAATGTTTCACTTGATATCACATCATTCAAAAGAGTGCTCAAATTGCCCATAAAATGTATCACCTATACCTAGGTCTGATTTAGACAATAAGGTTCTTAACTTTGAGCTGATGTAATTATGGAATGAGATTTTTTCTGTCTTAGGGAAGGGAAAGGACATTTTTTGCATGTGGGAGAGATATAAATTGTGGTAGCCTGAAACAAACTGTGGCAGATAGTATTTTTCAAATATGACAATAATATTACCTCCTAGCTCCCTTTTCCTTTTTACAATGTCTTTGAGACCTCTCCAATGAAGAGTTATTCCCTTCCCTTAAATCTGGGCAGAACTGTGACAAAACTATATGGCTTTGAGAGAGAAGGTTGTAAAGTGTGTTATGTCTTTCTAGTCCATTTAGACTGCTTGTTCTTAAAAAATCTAGCTACTGTATTTGTATCATCCCAAGAGGCCTGTGTAGAGAGGGTCATGTGAAGAAGAACCTTGACCTCTGGTCCACAGTTCTGACTGAGCTCTCGTCTGATGTGCCAATGTGCTAGTAAGCCATCTTGAATATTTTAGCCCCTAGTTTAACAACTTTCAGCTGATGCTGCATGGAATATTGTAGATACGTAAACAACATAAATTAATATGTCATTAAATTTCAGAATGATTTATTACACAAATGATGCAACATTGAAAACAGAATAAAATTGAACTCCTACCCTGTCTCATGAGGCCATGTATAATCTAGTATTTACCTACTCCCTATGCTCATGCTATACTATTCTCCATTGTACTTGCTTTTTTATGATCACACTGATTTTTCTCCTATTTTCTAAAATATAACTAGTTCCTGTCTTCAGACTTTGTCATTGTCATTTCCTTGGTGATAATATTTTTTCTCCAAATCTTGTAATTCAGGTTGAAATTTAAGGATGGTATGCTCAGAAATAGACTTTCTGACAATTCAGTCTGAAGTATCCACCAAGAATTCCAGCCTATCTCCATATTTATTTTTTTTAAGGAGTATCTATCTATCATCATCTATTTGTCAATCGATCTATCCTATCTATTTTATCTTTCCACTACTAGGATAAGCCCTATGAAAGCAGGGTCTTTGTTATTCTTATCTTTTTCTCAATCTCCATTACCTAGAATAGTACTTGGTACATAGTAGACACTCCACAAATATTTGTCAAATGAATGAATCAGTGGAAATAATATTAATTCAGTTTTACATAGCAAAACAGAAATCTAAGATTTAATACAACACATATTTCCTAGAAATAAAATTCTTTTTTTAAATAAAATATTTTAGATTGATTCAGAAAATGTTCACAAGCTTGTGATAACAAAACAGATAAGTTGATTTCTATTGGATGGATCAGATGAATCACCTCCATAAGTTCTTCCATATCAATCAAAATTTTAGATAAGACTTTACATATTTAGTTAATTTATATTTTTTCTATTAATATGAATCTTTACTTTCTGCAAGACAGACAAAAATATAATTCTGAAATTTCCCTTTTTAATATTATGTTTGCAGTTTAGTGTTAAACTTCATTTAAAACTTCCTTTCCAGAGAGAAGAAAAAATTTATAGGTAATAGTCAATAAAAGAAGAGATAACTTTGGGGCATGAATTCTTGGCATAAGAGTGATACAGTTTTTTCATCTAATCACTGTTACACATAAATTAAAAATTTTTTTAATGATTTTAATTTACTTACTTGGAATTTACTTCTTTGCACTTCAAAGCCTAGATAACTGAGTGCAGAAATGTAGTTAGAATAATCCTTCTAATCAAGGATTATTAGCCACCTCTTTAGAGTCCCAAAATAAGTTAGAGAATTTGCATTAGTGATTTTCTCCCTGAGGAAAAGCAATAATCTGAAGTCTCATTAACATCTAATTCTGAAGAAAATGAGGGGATCTGTTTATATCATAACCTGATGTTTGCAGCTTTCCTCAGTTTTCCCTGGAATTTCTTGAGGTATTTCCTGCTGAGAGAGGTATACCAAGTCCTTTTGGTTTGAGACACATATAGAGCAAGCCATGGCCTTAGGCCAGAGGGCAGTCTTCTGTAATCATCTACATTCCTGTTCTAAACAACCTCTACGTTGGCTCTTAAACAAGAATATCCTGGGATTAGTAGTTGGTAGGCTCTAATTGCCTATTATTTCTTGCTCATTTTCTTATTCCTTTGATAAAAGTGAAAGGCTGAGCCTTCAATAGCTTTTGTGCTTATGTCTTATTCTATTAGCCTAATCATAATGTGATTCCACTTATGCACAAACAGCAGCAGCAATCATTACTTAATTTTAATTCCTCAGTTCAGTTCAGTTCATTTCAGTCACTCGGTCGTGTCCAACTCTTTGCTACCCCATGAATTGCAGCACGCCAGGCCTCCCTGTCCATCACCAACTCCTGAGTTCAATCAGACTCACATCCATCAAGTCAGTGATGCCATCCAGGCATCTCATCCTCTGTCGTCCCCTTCTCCTCCTGCCCCCAATCCCTCCCAGCATCAGAGTCTTTTCCAATGAGTCAGCTCTTCACATGAGGTGGCCAAAGTACTGGAGTTTCAGCTTCAGCATCATTTCTTCTGAAGAAATCCCCATTCTGATCTCCTTCAGAATGGACTGGTTGGATCTCCTTGTAGTCCAAGGGACTCTCAAGAGTCTTTTCCAACTCACTGTAAATAAGACAGACCATGATTTTACTAACAAATTTCCAATGCACATAAATAATAGCATATACTTAGGTTATCACAGTGCCTAACTCTCCCTCATGAGCAAAATGACTGTATTTTCTTTGCTTATCTTGCAGTTTCACAAGATGTCCCATTAATTTCATTATTGTTCCCTTAGGCTATTAGTTGTAGTCACTTCCCTCATCACTTGCTTCTCTCTGTTGGTGCCTTATCTTTTCCTTTCTACCCCTGCTTGGCATTGTTTCCCTATTAGTGACAGCTCCTTTAGTGATGTGACTTCCTCCACTTTCCTGGCCTTCAGATTGTCTCATAGCATCTTTGGTCATTCTTCACATATATTATTTGCTTTATGCCATACTATATTTGTAAAATACATAAAATATTGGTGGCATTTTTATTTTACAGATGATGAAACTGAAGTATGGAAGATGAATGACTCCCCAGAGGCAATGATTTGTGGACCTTGTAGTGGGCTTGATGGGAGGAAAATAGAGGTGAAGTGCCAAAATAGAGAAATTGCATAAGGACGGATGAAATAACACACACAGAGCATTTATCTCTTCCTGAAGCTTCCCCATTTCACAAAATTCCTAAGATATTGAGAGAAAAATGGCATGAACATGTTTAATCTTATATCAGTTATTGCCATTTTTCTTTACCCCACCAAATACATCTATAAATTCTATTTCATATATCATTTAACCTTATCTACCTACCATGATTTATTTATTTATTTATTAAATGTTAATTACAGACATTTTAGTGGCCTAAAATTACACATTTGTTATACTTTACTTCTCTGGGAAAAGAGTGATTTCAAAATAGATCATGGTTCCTAGTGTTACCTGTGTGATAATGTCTTCAACAGTGGACTTAAGGATGATATTACTCTACTTGCTCAAAATTTATCAGTTTCCCTTGGTCCTCTCTTTTAGCCTCAAGTTTAGGTCTCTGTCCAATCATTTCTTCTTTCCTGTTTCCAGGGCTAATGCAAATAACTGCACTTAGTAAGTAATGCCATTCTGAAGTGTACAAACCTCAAAAATATATCTAATGACCTTGCGACAGTTTTATATACCAGAGTTTCTATTAGGGCCCTTAGCAGAATGTTGGGGCTTCCCTCATAGCTCAGTCGGTAAAAAATCTTCCTGCAGTGTAGAAGACTCTGGATCAATTTCTGGGTCGGGAAGATCTCTTGGAGAAGAAAATGGCAACCCACTCCAGTGTTCTTGCCAGGAGAATCCAATGGACAGAAGAGCCTGGCAGGCTACAGTCCATGGGGTCACAAGAGTCAGACATGACTTAGCAATTAAACCACCACCAAGAGCAGAATAGGCTCTAATTAATACAAAGAAAACAAGCCTATTCCTACTGATAAATAAAAGATTCATTTATGAGTTTCTACAATGGGGCAAGTTGTGTTATAAATGTTGAGAACTCAAAAAAAAAAAAAAAATAGTACAGACCCAGCCCCACCTCATGGAGCTTACATTCTACTATTGGAAGAAACAGATAATAATAAAATAAAAATAGAATAAAACATTGGGGAGTTCTTATAAGTACTGTTAAAAAAATAAAGTAGGATAATAAGATAGACAGGTATGGATACTTATTTCAGGATTAAAAAAAAAAAAAAAAGGACTTTCTGGTGGTCCAGTGGTTAAGATTCTGCACTTCTACTGCAGCAGGTATGGGTTCAACCCTTGGTTGAGGAACTAAAATTCCACATGCTATGGGGCACAGCTTTCCACCACCCTCACCGCCCCCCTGCACCCCGAAAAAAAAAAAAACAAAAAACCTCCTTTCTCTCAGGAGCTGAGATAAAAGTAAGAAAGCTACTTTGTAACAGGATATGTGAACAGAAATCTGAATGAAGTGAATAAATTAGCCTGCCATGCAAGTATGTGGAGGCATAATATTTCTGGGTGGGGAAAAAACAAGTACAAATGTCCTGAGATAAGAATGAGCTCCAAGAACTTAAGGAATAGCAAGGAGACCACTATGGCTAGGGTAAAGTAGTCAACTAGTAGAATACTAGAAATGAAGACACCAAGAATGCTGGAGAGGAAGTCAAATTGCAACTTAAGAGCCATAGTAAAAACCAAAGAATTTATTCTAAATGTGATGAGAAATCACTGAAAAGTTTTGAGCAGAGGACTAACATTATCTAGTTTGCCAATTGGAAGTGTCATTCTTGCTGCTGTGTAGAGAATAGACTAAGGAATGGAAAGTGATACTTCACATTTTTTGGAGGTGAGTTAGGTGGCTACAGAAGTTGTCCATGTTGGATATGATGACATCAGTTGGGTTGATGGTGGAGGTGGTGAGAAGAGTGAAAACAAGCACACATGGGGAATTTTCTGGTGATCCAGTGGTTAGAATTCCATGCTTCCACTGCAGAAGACCCGAGTTTGATCTTTGGTTGAGGAGCTAAGCTACTCTGGGCATCCAAAAAAGAAAAATATATATATAATTGGTTTCTTCAGTTAAGATTTGTGCATTTTCCATGAATTCCCTGGTGGTCTAATTGTTAGCGTTGGGGGAGTGTGTAATTTCCTCAATCCTGTCTCATCACAACAAACATTTTAAGTGATGGACCCAGATGGATCAGTGGTATAGCTCCATGTTACAGCTCGGTTTTATTTAGAAAATAAAGAAAATTACATCCTCAAGGCCTGAGGGCATGCTGACCAAAAAGACATGAAAAGAAGAGAGAGAGACTGAGAGAACGAGAGAGAGCAAGAGCGAGAGGCAGAGAGGGAGAGAGGGAGAGAGAGAAGGAGAGCAAGAGAGAGTGAGCGAGACTGAATGAGAGACACTGAGAGAGAGCCAGAGAGAGCTGGAGAGGGAGAGAGGCAGAGAGGCAGAGAGCGAGGGAGAGCAAGAAAGAAAGCAAGAGAGAGTGAGGGAGAGCAGGCGAGAGCTAGAGAAGGAGAGAGGCAGAGAGGGAGAGTGGCCCTCGGCCTTTTGTCTCCTCTTTTTATATGTTTCTTTTTTTTCCCCTCCCCCTGGGCCTGCCCTATGTAAGTTGGTCTAGCCAGGAGTGCTGTTTGTTCTACCTGAGGTCCTCACTCTTGTCCTCAGACATTTCTTTGTTCTATTTTTGCAGGCTTTTCCCTTCCTTGTCATTAAGCTAGTGCCATTCTGGATTCATAAACTGTTCTAACTACCTAACATTATGATTCTGCACTCTCACTGCCAAAGGCTGGAGTTTGATCCCTCAATGAGGAAATAAAATCCATAAACCACGTGGTGTGCAAAAAAAAAAAACACACACACACACACACAATATACACCCAAGGTAGCTCTTACCTTTGCTCTGACTACTATTTACTGAATGATTAGATGTGAGGTTAAAGAGAAATAGAAAGCTGAAATACGATTGCAACATTTTAATCCTGAGCAACTAGCTTCATGGTGGTACCATTTTCTTCCATAAGGAACACTGGAAGACAAGAAAGTTGAGGGCATACATAACAGGAATCAAGAGATTATATTTAAAGATGTTGAGCTGAGGTGGCTTCAGTTCAGTTCAGTTCTTTCATTCGCTCAGTCGTGTCTGACTCTTTGCGACCCCATGAATAGCAGCATGCCAGGCCTCCCTGTCTATCACCAACACCCAGAGTTCACTCAACTAACGGCAATCGAGTCAGTGATGCCATCCAGCCACCTCATCCTCGGTCGTCCCCTTCTCCTCCTGCCCCCAATCCCTCCCAGCATCAGAGTCTTTTCCAATGAGTCAACTCTTCGCATGAGGTGGTCAAAGTACAGGAGTTTCAGCTTCAGCATCATTCCTTCCAAAGAAATCCCAGGGCTGATCTCAGACTGGACTGGTTGGATCTCCTTGCAGTCCAAGGGAATCTCAAGAGTCTTCTCCAACACCGCAGTTCAAAAGCATCAATTCTTTGGTGCTCAGCTTTCTTCACAGTCCAATTCTCACATCCATACATGACCACTGGAAAAAACATAGCCTTGACTAGACGAACCTTTGTTGGCAAAGTAATGTCCTGCTTTTCAATATGCTATCTAGGTTGGCCATAACTTTTCTTCCAAGGAGTAAGTGTCTTTTAATTTCATGGCTGCAGTCACCATCTGTAGTGATTTTGGAGCCCCCTCCCCCCAACAAAGTCTGCCACTGTTTCCACTGTTTCCCCATCTATTTGCCATGAAGTGATGAGACCGGATGCCATGGTCTTCATTTTCTGAATGTTGAGCTTTAAGCCAACTTTTTCACTCTCCACTTTCACTTTCATCAAGGGGCTTTTTAGTTCCTCTTCACTTTCTGCCATAAGGGTGGTGTCATCTGCATATCTGAGGTTATTGATATTTCTCCTGGCAATCTTGATTCCACCTTGTGCTTCTTCCAGCCCAGACTTTCTCATGATGTACTCTGCATAGAAGTTAAATAAGCAGAATGACAATATACAGCCTTGACGTAATCCTTTTCCTATTTGGAACCAGTCTGTTCCGTGTCCAGTTCTAACTGTTGCTTCCTGACCTGCGTATTGGTTTTTCAAGAGGCAGGTCAGGTGGTCTGGTATTCCCATCTCTTTCAGAATTTTCCACAGTTTATTGTGATCCACACAGTCAAAGGCTTTGGCATAGTCAATCAAGCAGAAATAGATGTTTTTCTGGAACTCTCTTGCTTTTTCCATGATCCAGTGGGTGTTGGTCATTTAATCTCTGGTTCTTCTGCCTTTTCTAAAACCAGCTTGAACATCTGGAAGTTCACAGTTCATGTATTGCTGAAGCCTGGCTTGGAGAATTTTGTGCATAACTTTACTAGCGTGTGAGATGAGTGCAGTTGTACAGTAGTTTGAGCATTCTTTGGCATTGCCTTTCTTTGGGATTGGAATGAAAACTGACCTTTTCCAGTCCTGTGACCACTGCTGAGTTTTCAAAATTTGCTGGCATATTGAGAGCAGCCCTCTCACCGCATCATCTTTCAAGATTTGAAATAGCTCCACTGGAATGCCATCACCTCCGCTAGCTTTGTTCATAGTGATGCTTTCTAAGGCTCACTTGACTTCACATTCCAGGATGTCTGGCTCTAGGTCAGTGATCACACCATCATGATTATCTTGATCATGAAGATCTTTTTGTACAGTTCTTCTGTGTATTCTTGCCACCTCTTCTTAATATCTTCTGCTTCTGTTAGGTCCATACAACTTCTGTCCTTTTTCAAGCCCATCTTTGCATGAAATGTTCCCTTGGTATCTCTAATTTTCTTGAAGAGATCTCTAGTTTTCCCATTCTGTTGGTTTCCTCTATTTCTTTGCATTGATCGCTGAGGAAGGCTTTCTTATCTCTTCTTGTTATTCTTTGGAACTCTGCATTCAGATGCTTATATCTTTCCTTTTCGCCTTTGCTTTTTGGTTCTCTTCTTTTCACAGCTATTTGTAAGGCCACCCCAGATAGCCATTTTGCTTTCTTGCATTTCTTTTCCATGTGGATGGTCTTAATCCCTGTCTCCTGTACAACGTCACCAACCTCCGTCCATAGTTCATCTGGCACTCTATGTATCAGATCTAGTCCCTTAAATCTATTTCTCACTTCCACTGTATAATCATAAGGGATTTGATTTAGGTCATACCTGAATGGTCTAGCGATTTCCCCTACTTCAATTTCAGTCTGAATTTGGCAATAAGGAGTTCATGATCTGAGCCACAATCAGCTCCTGGTCTTGTTTTTTGTTGACTATATAGAGCTTCTCCATCTTTGGCTGCAAAAAATATAATCAATCTGATTTTGGTGTTGACCATCTGGTGATGTCCATGTGTAGAGTTTTCTCTTATGTTGTTGGAAGAGGGTGTTTGCTATCACCACTGCATTTTCTTGGCAAAACTCTGTTAGTCTTTGCCCTGCTTCATTCCGTATTCCAAGGCCAAATTTGCCTGTTACTCCAGGTGTTTCTGGACTTCCTACTTTTGCATTTCAGTCCCCTATAATGAAAAGGACATCTTTTGGGGGTGTTAGTTATAAAAGGTCTTGTATGTTTTCACAGAACCATTCAACTTCAGCTTCTTCAGCATACTGGTTGGGGCATAGACTTGGATTACTGTGGTACTGAATGGTTTGCCTTGGAAATGAACAGAGATCATTCTGTCATTTTTGAGATTGCATCCAAGTACTGCATTTTGGACTCTTGTTGACCATGATAGCCATTCCATTTCTTCTAAGGGATTCCTGTCCGCAGTAGTAGATATAATGGTCATCTGAGTTAAATTCACCCATTCCAGTCCATTTTAGTTTGCTGATTCCTAGAATGTCAACGTTTACTCTTGCCATCTCTTGTTTGACTACTTCCAATTTGCCTTGATTCATGGACCTGACATTCCAGGTTCCTATGCAATATTGCTTTCTACAGCATCAGATTTTATTTCCATCAGCAGTCACATGCACAAATGGGTATTGTTTTTGCTTTGGCTCCATCCCTTCATTCTTTCTGGAGTTATTTCTCCACTGATCTCCAGTAGCATATTGGGCACCTACTGACTTGGGTAGTTCCTTTCAGTATCCTATCATTTAGTCTTTTCATGGTGTTCATGGCGTTCTCAAGGCAAGAATAGTGAAGTGGTTTGCCATTCCCTTGTCCAGTGGACTACATTCTGTCAGACCTCTCCACCATGACTCGCCTGTCTTGGGTGGCCCCATGGGCATGGCTTAGTTTCATTGAGTTAGACAAGGCTGTGGTCCTAGTGTGATTAGATTGGCTAGTTTTCTGTGAGTATGGTTTCAGTGTGTCTGCCCTCTGGATGCCCTCTTGCAATACCTACTGTCTTACTTGGTTTTCTCTTACCTTGGATTGGGGTATCTCTTCATGGCTGCTCCAGCAAAGTGCAGCCGCTGCTCCTTACCTTGGATGAGGGGTATCTCCTCACCGCCACCTCTCCCAACCTTGAACGTGGAATAGCTCCTCTAGGCCTGCCTGTGCCTGTGCAGCCACTGATCCTTGAACATGGGTAGCTCCTCCTGGCCGCCGCCCCTGACCTCGGACGTGGGGTAACTCCTCTTGGCTGCCGCCCCTCAGGCATGGGGTCCTCCTGGCTTCTGCCCCTGACCTCGGACATGGGGTAGCTCCTCTCCACCACGCTATATGTGTCAGTAGCAGCCATTTGCTCTAAGAGGTGCCTTAAAACTTCCAATTAGAGGTTATTGTTTTGTTTTGGGTCAATTGAGTTAATTTGGAATTTCATGTTTCCCTCAATTCTCTTCCCTGAATAGTTCCAGGTGAGTAACAAAGACATTAATAATGAGGTTGGGAAGGCAAAAGTGAAGCAACAGTCATCTTATTTCTATTCTCATGAAGATGATGCAGGGATAAGGTACTTTTGCAGTACACACTTGTGGTCACTTATCTGCTGACTCATCTTGCTGGTGTGAGGCAGCAACCAGCTCTCAAAAACTTAAAGCATATGAAAAAAAAAAGCGAGTATTATACTTGTGGGGAGATATTTTATACTGCTTGCCTTATAACAGATAGATGCATAGTGAGAATGGAGCCAATTAAATAATGTGACAAGGAATTTGTCATGATTAAAGAATAGTCCTTGGCCAGAAAGGATAACAAATACCTTTACACAAAGCTCCCATTGGTCCTGGAGCCTGGCGGGTACTGGCAGTGCTTTCAAGAGGCTACAGAGTAAGGTCTGCTGAAGTTTTGCTGGGCTTGTTAAAAATAGCCCTAAGCCAGACACATGCCATCCATCAGAATTAAGTGAATCACTCAGCACCTGCTTCCTGTATCCTGTCTTCTGTTACTCCATGTGCTTTCTCAGATCCTGATGGGTCCTTGGCCCATGCTTCTGGGTGTAACAGTGATCTCTGCCTAGGGAATAGGTAATGATCTCTGGAACAGTGCGTGCAAACCGGGCACATATTTATCATCTGAGAACTGAGCTTCCATTACTAATAATAGTTATCTTGTATTGAGTACTTACTCTGTGCCAAGCTTTTGCAAAACACACTCCAGATTTTATCTCATTTAATCCTGGCAACAGTGGTATAAGGTAAATTTAATATTATTCTCTTTTTGTATGGAAATAAATTTAGTTGTAAAGAAATCTACTGAATTGCTCAAGATCTCACAGGAAATGGCAGAACAGTAATGACTCAACCAGATGCCACCTGCCTTTAATGACTGATTTCACTTTTATTATATTAAATTGTTCCCTGGGCTTAGGTTAACTTGGAGAACACTTCTCTCTTGCAGAGACTTTTGGGAGTATCTGACTGTTTGATTTGAAGTTGAACTCTGATGTGACCCCTGGGTTCTTCGAAATCTTGAAGGAGGGAGTGGAACCTGCAATAATTTGTGATGTTTCAGAGGAAGCAGAGATAAACAGACATATCTTTAAGAAAGATCTTTCTATTCTGGGACAATCACTTGAATGGATCATATAACCATGTAAATAAAAAATATTTGCAAATTATATACTAGATGCAAAAAGTAGTCTCCATATCAGAAAAGCTATTCCAGACTCTTCATTATAGCAGTAAATACATTCTTTTTAACATTGGAAATGGAAAATGTGGTCACTGTGGTATATATATCTCTGTAGCCTGATATCTGATTTTTTCTGTTAATAAGGTGAGATTTGACTGTTCTAGAAAACAACAGCTTGTCCTGTGGAGAATCCTGAGTACATGCAGATGGAAAATCAGAGGCCAAATACCAAAAGAAAAAGGAGCTATTTTCCTGTGAGATAGAAAGCAGTGGTGAAGATGATGGAGCTGGAGCAACAATAGCTCGACCAAAAGGCAAGACTTACAATCCACTAGGAAGATGTAGCCATCATAAGATTTATGTGCTGAGAAACATAGCTAAAACTCGTATGAAGCAAAACTATTAGAAATATAATTGCACATAATAAATTTTATAATTTTGGTAAACAACATAGAATTTTTTCAAAATACTCATAGAATATGTTAGCCAAAAAAAATCAATACAATGCAAGAAAATTTATATGTGCTATAAGAATGGAAGACAATAGACTAAAATTTGAAATTAAAAGCAAAAATAGCCAAAGTGAAAAAAATGTCTTGAAAGTAAAGATACTTTTCTCAATTATTGGTGTTAAAGAAATCAAACTGAAATTATAGATTAGAAACAAATTTCACTACATATCAAGTCACATATTAAAATTATACTTAGAAGAAGTTTTATAACACTATATGCTCTTTTTTTTTAATTAAAAAATGTCTGATATAAATGGAATTTGCATTCACCTCAGGAATCTAAGAAAACAACAGAATGAACCAAATAAAAAATGAAGAATCAAAACTAACATAATTTGTGGTCACTATGTAAAATAAAACCAGATCTAAGTAAACTTGTTTTGCCTATGGAACAACACAGAGAACAAGCAAAAATAAGTCAGTTACTTGCTCTAGGAAATTTTTGCTCTTCAAAGGCAAGACTTTGAAATAACTTTTTAATTAAGACTAATAGCTTTTTTCAAGACTACAATAGCTTTAATCAAGACTAATTCAACAATACTGATTTCAAGACACTCATATCATGGGGCTCATCAATCCAAAACTTTTATTTTTTGAACCCTGCCAAATCCTAACCAGTTTCCCTTCTGGCAAGGTTCATATTAAAATCATTCTGTTCAGGCACTGAAACCTAATGAACATCTTTCTCCCTCTGACTTTACCTCTTTTGCATCTTTACTGCATAAGTTCTAATAAACAACTTTGCTTGATGATATTTCCAGAGGAATTTTAAAAAGTTAAATTTTAAGATGTTAATTTTTTTTTTACTTTAATGTCAATAAATGTAAATTTATTTATTTATTTATTATTTATTTTATATTTATTTATTTTTTATTTTACTTTACAATTCTGTATTGGTTTTGCCATACATTGACATGAATCCACCACGGGTGTATGAGGGAGAAGTGACCAATATTTTTTCACAGAATTCCAGATAATATATGGAGATACTTACCCTTCTAGGAGGTGGAACTTAATTCTTGTCCCGTCCTTGCATGCTCTCATTAAGAATGAGCTAGATGATATGTTTCAAATAATTGTATAGGGAAAGGTAAATTGGTAAATTCACAGTGGAGGAACCTGGCAAACATTATCTTAACCAAATGATGAAGGTTAACCTCACCAGTGATGCCATGTGGACATCATTGCTCCCTGATATGCTGTGATGTAAAAGCTACTTACCTCTGTGGTATTCTTTTCCCAAACCCAGAACCCCAGTGGAATCATGAGAAAAATGGCAGACACTTCCATGTTTAGGGACAATTAAATGAATCATAAAGAGTAAGTAAATAAATGACTTAAGAGGAGAAAGGAAGAATGAAAGAATAAACAGAATAAAGTAACAGTAGAAGAAATAAAGAAAAAAGTAGAACATTTTCAAAAGTTGTATTAATAGTGTTCTGCAATTTTTTTTTTTTTTAATAAGCTAAACATCAGTATTTAACTGGCTGGAAGTAATAATGATTAGACCTTGATAGGAAATATTTATTACTTTTGTCTGTTTTATAAACAGAATATGATCATGTGCATTATTAAATAAAACAAATTAACTTTGCTATGTAACTGCTTAAATTATAAAAACACATTTCATTCATGTGCTTTCTTCAAAGCAGTAGAATTTTATTATAATTATATAGATTTATCATGAGTAGAAACATTGCTGTTTTCCTAAAAGAACTGTATTATCAGCTTTTCATAATGCATCCTGACATTATATTTAATACAAAAATTTATTTTTTTAATTATGCATTTTCCATGGTTATTTGTGTAGTGCTTTTCAATTAATAGCTTTCATCTGGCAAGACAGGAAAGTACCTGATGTGTTAACATTTATTCTTTCTAAAGGTAATCATTGTCTAGAAGATGTGAAATGCATAGTCCAGAACCCAGGGTACTTAGAATGTATTGGACACATCTGTGATCACACTGGAAAGCTTGTTTATTCCCCATTACTAAAATGTGTTATCTTTCCACGTTGTTACTCCAAGAAGTAGCTGCTGCTGCTGCTGCTGCTGCTGCTGCTGCGTCGCTTCAGTCGTGTCCTACTCTGTGCGACCCCATAGACGGCAGGCCACCAGGCTCCCCCGTCCCTGGGATTCTCCAGGCAAGAACACTGGAGTGGGTTGCCATTTCCTTCTCCAATGCATGAAAGTGAAAAGTCAAAGTGAAGTCGCTCAGTCGTGTCCGACTCAGCGACCCCATGTACTGCAGCCCTCCAGGCTCCCCTGTCCCTGGGATTCTCCAGGCAAGAACACTGGAGTGGGTTGCCATTTCCTTCTCCAGTCCATGAAAGTGAAAAGTGAAAATGAAGTCGCTCAGTCGTGTCCAACTCAGCGACCCCACAGACTGCAGCCTACCAGGCTCCTCCGTCCATGGGATTTCCCATGCAAGAGTACTGCAGTGGGGTGCCATTGCCTTCTCCCCAAGAAGTAGGCACATTCATAATAATATAACACTAAGGAGAAGGCCGGAGAAGGCAATGGCATCCCACTGCAGTACTCTTGCCTGGAAAATTCACTGGATGGAGGAGCCTGGTAGGCTGCAGTCCATGGGGTTGCGAAGTCAGGCACAACTGAGTGACTTCACTTTCACTTTTCACTTTCATGCATTGGAGAAAGAAATGGCAATCCACTCCAGTGTTCTTGCCTGGAGAATCCCAGGGACGGGGGAGCCTGGTGGGCTGCCGTCTATGGGGTTGCACAGAGTTGGAAACGACTGAAGCGGCTTAGCAGCAGCAGCAAAAATTTCTTAAAATTTGTTTACATGAGGAAAGTGAATGCTGGCTTTACTAATAGGGATCATTTCTTTTTAAATATTTAATAGGTATAAGTATATTTAATCGTTAATTATTATGGTGATTAAATAGGCATGAATAGCTAATTTATGCTGTTATCAATTTTTTTTATCTGTATAAAACATGTTTTTTGATTTTAGGTGGATTTTGCTCACCTTCTCTAAATAATAAATCATTTGTAAGTTAAAGTAAAAAACAAACAAAGTTTTGTGTAGTTTCTGTTTTCTTTTAGAGAACTGTGCTAGTGGTACATAGGTTCCCCAATTAGAAGCTGAGATAGTAGGTAACTTACTCTCGAAATATTTTCATAATACCATATCTTGAAGCCACTAAACTAATTCAGAGGTGAACAAACTACAGTCATGGACTCAATCTGGCCCACTGCCTCTCTTTGTAAATACAGTTTTGTTGGGACACATTGGCTCATTCATTTACATATTATTTATGACTTTGTAACAGTATAGAGTTGAGTAGTTGCTACAGAGACTATATGGACTGTACAAGTCTAAAATATTTACCATCTGACCTTTTACAGAAAACATTGCTTACTCCTGAACTGAGTTATTTGACCCAGGTGTCCTGACCTATAACTGTAATAAAGTGATACCCAGCCATAGAGAGTACACATAGACTATAGCAGCATTTCTTATGCTTAAGAAATTCAAACAATTGCTTTGAAGGATGAAAAGTATTCTCCTAGACTGTGATTAATGACTTAAGTTACTTTTATTTTATATCTGAATATATATATAATTAGGTATACACTCTTTATTTATTAGTTTATTCCAAGACATATTAAAAGTATTAAAAAAATGAATTAACATTAAATGGATTTAACGATGGTGTTATTTTGCACAAACTAACTCAGTGTTTGAATCATGAAATTGGCATCCCATGATGGTTGTTTATAATGATCATCCAGATGACTTGATATGTGCTTACATATATATATATATACACATACATATATATGGGCTTATGTGCTCCATTGCTTCAGTTGTGTCTTACTCTTTGCAACCCTATGGACTGTAGCCCACCAGGCTCCTCTGTCCATGGAATTCTCCAGGCAAGAATACTGGAATGGGTTACCATGCTCTTCTCCAAGGAATCTTTCAAACCCAGAAACCAAACTCACGTCTCCTGTGTCTCCTGCATCTCCTGCATTGAAGGCTGAGATTTTACCACTGAGCCACTGGAGAAGCCATGTATATATATACATATATATGTATATATATAATATTCTATGTAATATTCTATATACAATATAGATGCAGCTGAACGATAGAGGAGGGTTTGCCCATCAAACGCTTGAGGCACTGAACTACAGAGGAGGACCCCACCCAGGGTGCTCCTTTAAGTGATTGATGCATGGATCTACAGCATAGGACCCTAGCCAGAGGGGTCCCTCTATGTGCCTGACACAGGGAGAAACAGAGAAGGACCCCAGGCAAGGGAGCCTTCTAAGTGCCTGAATGGATGGAGCTATGGAAAAAGACTGGCCAAAGAGGCCTTTTGATCTCCAGCTATAAGAGGCTCCAAAAAAGACTCTGATAGGGCCATAATTCTTGCAGCGGAGGCAGTCCATGTCCCTCCACACTTGGCTCCACCAGGGTGCCCACAAGCCAAGCAGCTGCACCACCTTCATGCTCAACTCTCACTTGGGAAGAGATGCCACAGGAAAAAAATGTCTTGTGTCTAAGAGTGAAGGGCCCCTTAGGTCGTGTCTGATTCTTGAAGACACCGTAAACTGTGGCCTGCCAGGCTTCTCTGTCAGGGAGGGGGATTCTCAAGGCATGAATAGTGGAGTGTATTGACCAATAATGGTTGCCATATCCTTCTTCAGTTCAGTGGCTCAGTCATATCCGACTCTTTGCAACCCCATGGAACGCAGCATACCAGTCCTCCCTGACCATCATCAACTCCTGAAGCTTATCCAAACTCATGTTCACTGAGTCGGTGATGCCATCCAACCACTTCATCCTATGTCATCCCCTTCTCCTCCTGCTGTCAATTTTTCCAAGCATCAGGGCTTTTTCAAATGAGGCAGCTCTTCACATCAGGTGGCCAAAGTATTGGAGTTTCAGCTTCAGCATCAGTCCTACCAATGAACATCCAGGACTGATCTCCTTTAGGATGGACTGGTTGGATCTCCTTGCAGTTCAAGGGACTCTCAAGACTCTTGTCCAACACCACAGTTCAAAAGCATCAATTCTTTGGTGCTCAGCTTTCTTTACAGTCCAACTCTCACATCCATACGTGACTGCTGGAAAAACCAAAGCTTTGACTAGACAGACCTCTGTTGGCAAAGTAATGTCTCTGCTTTTTAATATGCTATATAGGTTGGTCATAACTTTTCTTCCAAGGAACAGTCATCTTTTAATTTCATGGCTTCAATTGCCATCTGCAGTGATTTTGGAGCCCCCCAAAATAAAGCCTTTCACTGGTCCCCCATCTATTTGCCATGAAGTGATGGGACCAGATGCCATGATCTTAGTTTTCAGAATGTTGAGGTTTAAGCCAACTTTTTCACTCTCCTCTATCATGCTCATCAAAGGCTCTTTAATTTTTCTTCACTTTCTGTCATAAGAATGGTGTCATCTTCATATCTGAGGTTATTGAAATTTATCCCAGCAATCTTGATTCTAGTTTGTCATTCATGCAGCCCAGCATTTCTCATGATGCATTCTGCTTCTAAGTTAAATAAGCAGGGTGACAATATACAGCCTTGACATACTCCTTTGCCTATTTGGAACCAGTCTGTTGTTTCATGTCCAGTTCTAACTGTTGCTTCCTGACCTACATACAAATTTCTCAAAGGCATGTCAGATGGTCTAGTACTCCCATCTCTTTCAGAATTTTCCAGTTTTTGAGGTCCACACAGTGAAAGCCTTTAGCATAGTCAATAAAGCAGAAATAGATGTTTTTCTGGAACTCTCTTGCTTTTTCAATGATCCAGAAGATGTTGGCAATTTTATCTCTGGTTCCTTTGCCTTTTCTGAAACCAGTTTGAACATCTGGAAGTTCATGGTTCATGTATTATTAAAGCCTGGCTCAGAGAATTTTGAGCAATACTTTGCTAGTGTGTGAGATGAGTGTATTTGTGTGGTAGTTTGAGCATTCTTTGGCATTGCCTTTCTTTGGAATTGGAATGAAAACTGACCTTTTCCAGTCCCGAGGCCACTGCTGAGTTTTCCAAATTTGCTGGCATATTGAGTGCAGCACTTTGACAGCATCATCTTCTAGGATTTGAAATAGCTCCACTGGAATGCCATCACCTCCACTAGCTTTGTACGTAGTGATGCTTTCTAAGGCCCACTTGACTTCACATTCCAGGATGTCTGGCTCTAGGTGAGTGATCACATCATCATGATTATTTTGGTTATGAAGATCTTTTTTGCACAGTTTTTCAATGTATTCTTGCCACCTCTCTCTTCTTAATATCTTCTGCTTCTGTTAGGTCCATACAATTTCTGTCCTTTATTGAGCCCATCTTTGCATGAAATGTTCCCATGGTATTTCTAATTTTCTTGAAGAAATCTCTAGTTTTTGCCATTCTATTATTTCCCTCTATTTCTTTACACTGACCACTAAGGAAGGCTTCCTTATCTCTCCTTCCTATTCTTTGGAACTCTGCATTTAGATGCTTATATCTTTACTTTTCTCCTTTGCTTTTTGCTTCTCTTCTTTCATGGCTGTTCGTAAGGCCTCCTCAGACAGCCATTTTGCCTTTTTGCATGTATTTTTCTTGGGAATATCTTCCTCCCTATCTCCTGTACAATGTCATGAACCTCTGTACATAGTTCATCAGATACTCTGTCTATCATATCTAGTCTCTTAAATCTATTTCTCAGTTCCATTGTATGATCATGAGGGATTTGATTTAGGTCATACCTGAATGGTCTAGTGTTTTTCCCTACTTTCTTCAATTTAAGTTTGAATTTGGCAATAAGGAGTTCATGATCTGAGCCACAGTCAGCTCCCAGTCTTGTTTGTGCTGACTGTATGGAGAGTCTCCATCTTTGACTGCAAATATAATCAGTTGATTTCAGAGTTGACCATCTGGTGATGTCCATGTGTAGAGTCTTCTCTTGTGTTGTTGAAGAGGGTGTTTGCTATAACCAGTGGGTTCTCTTGGCAAAGCTCTATTAGCCTTTGCCCTGCTTCATCCCATACTCCAAGGCCAAATTTGCCTGTTACTCCAGGTGTTTCTTGACTTCCTACTTTGTATTCCAGTCCCCTATAATGAAAAGGACATCTTTTTTGGGTGTTAGTTCTAAAAGGTCCTGTAGGTCTTCATAGAACTGTTCAACTTCAGCTTCTTCAGCATTGCTGTTCGGGACATAGACTTGGATTATCATGATATTGAATGGTTTGCCTTGGAAGTGAACAGAGATCATTCTGTCGTTTTTGAGATTGCATCCAAGTACTGGATTTCAGACTCTTTTGTTGACCACGATGGCTACTCCATTTCTTCTAAGGGATTCTTGCCCACAGTACTGAATATAATGATTATCTGATTTAAATTCACCCATTCCAGTCCATTTTATTTTGCTGATTCCTATAATGTCAACGTTCACTCTTGGCATCGCCTGTTTGAGCACTTCCAATTTGCCTTGATTCATGGACCTAGCATTCCAGGTTTCTATGCAATATTTTTTCTTTACAGCATCAGATCTTGCTTCTATCACCAGTCACATCCACAACTGGGTGTTGTTTTCACTGTGACTCCATCTCTTCATTCTTTCTGGATTTATTTCTCCATTAATCTCCAGTAGCATATTAGGCACCTACCAACCTTGGGAGTTCATCTTTCAGTGTCCTATCTTTTTGCCTTTTCATACTGTTTATGGGATTCTCAAGGTAAGAATACTGAAGTGGTTTGCCATTCCCTTCTCCAGTGGACTACATTTTGTCAGAACTCTCCACCATGACCCATCCATCTTGGGTGGCCTTACACAGCATGTCTTAGTTTCACTGAGTTAGACAAGGCTGTGGTTCATATGATCAGATGGGCTAGTTGTGTGTGATTGTGCTTTCAGTCTGTCTGCCCTCTGATGCCTTCTCTTAGCACCTACTGTCTTGCTAGGATTTCTCTTACCTTGGATGTGGGATGTCTTCATGGTTGCTCCACCAAAGCACAGCCACTTCTCCTTACCTTGCACATGGGATATCTCCTCATGGCCACTGCTCCTGACCTTGGATATGGGGTATCTCCCCTTGGCTGCTTACCGTGCCAGCACTGCACAGCCATACCCTTCTAGAGCACTATATTTCCTGCTGCCCTAGCTGTCAACTCCCCTGAGTATCCTGGTGCTGCCAGAACCCCTGTGACCCAAGCGACTTCACCACCTCCACACTTGGCTCTCATAAGAGCAAACCCAAGTCCTTCAGGACAGCCTCAGGAGCAAACCCCAGTGGATGACCCACATTCAGAGGTAGACATAAAACCACAATGGAAACCCAGGGGCAGTGTGGCTAAGGAAGAAGACCCAAAACCTTCCCATCAGCTGTACAAGCTGCAGATTAAGTCCATATGATCAACTAGGCATACTTGGTGTCTATGGGATATATAAAAGACCATTAAGAGCACTCACAAAAGAAAATGCACTAATTCTGATAGCCGTGGACATTGGAGGCAAGAACACATGTGAGTAGCACCAGATTAGAATCTGAGCTGCTCCTACAGCAGGTCCAGAGATCAGCACAGTGTTGGAAGACATCCTATGGAGGTGAGGCAGACTGTGACTCCCAGTGAGGGAAAGGACTCTGGCAGCAATGACTCAGGAAAAACAATTATTATTCTTATGTTTTGACTTCCTCTGTAGGTTCTTTTGGATTTTTTTCCCCTTCCCCCCTCCCTTTGTTGTAGTTGTCAATTTTATTGCCACTATGAAATCTAATTAAGCTTTTGAGCTTTTTTGTGTGTGTGTCAGTCACATTTTTTATTGATGTTATGAACCTTTGCCTCTACGTTGGGCTTTTGAAGTTCTGTGGAGTTTTCCTTTTTTTTCTCTCTCTTCTTTTAATTTTAATTTTTTAAAACCGTTATTTTTTCTGCATTTATTCCTTTGGAGAAGGAAATGGCAACCCACTCCAGTGTTCTTGCCTGGAGAATCCCATGGATAGAGGGGCCTGGTGGGCTGCGTTCTACGGGGTTGCAAAGAGTCGGACACAACTAAGCAACTAACACACACACACATTTCTTTGTTTGCTTTTCCTACTGTTCTTTTCCCCTTGCAGTTAATCTTTAATGTAAATAAATCTTCTTTATCTGCCTCGATTTAAATTTGCATATCTATTCTTTCTTTCTTTACTTTCTTTCCTTTCCTCTCAACATATTTGTTAGTTTTATTTTCATTGCTTTATTCCCCAGTTGGGACATTGCTTTAGTTTTTTTTTTTTTTTTTTTCCTAGTTTGTGCTTTAGTTAGTTTGTTCTGATAGATATAATTTTCAGTTTCCTTTTTCACCTGGTCAATCTACTGACTTTATTTTTGTTGGACTGTATAATTTTCAGTTTCCTTTTTCACCAGGTCAATCTACTGAACTTAATTTTTGTTGGACTGTTTTGATTTTGCTTATGGGTGTATATGTATATGTGTATATTCAGTCACAATTTTTATTTTTGTTACAAATCTCTGCCTCTATGTTGGGCCATTGCAGTTCTGTGAAGTTTTTCTTTTATCTCTTTTTATCCTTTCTTCTTCCTTTTTCTCTTTTCTTTTTTTTACAATTTTAATTTTTAATTTTTTAAGCCTATTATATTTTTCTAATATAATTCTATATATAATTCTAATATATATATTCTATAAAAAGAATACTATAGAACATTATATATTACCAAATAATATATTATATATTATAAAATAAATTATATAATACATTACTATATTATATAATAAATTATATATGATGTTATATATGTAACATAATATAATTTAACATATAATAAATATTATATATATATATTAAAATGAAGATGAAAATTAAATTATTATCATTGAGAACTATTAGTTTACCAGAATACATCTGCACACATTTATTCTAAGAAACACTGATCTACAGCACAGAGGAAAACACTTTAAAGAAAGTTCAGGTGGTTGACCACTTACTTTATTTTCAAAGTCATGGATGAAACATATTAATGTTATTTAGCACTATTTAGCACTAGAGCAGTTTTATTATAGGTTTCTGGAACTTGAACAGAATCAAAAACAGATCCCTCTATTTCAAGATAATTTATTTTCTTATAAGCAACCAAAGGATTTAATAAAATAAGCATATTCAATTTCATAAAATAAGCATAGTCAATTCTACATAAATCAGAATTATGAAAGAATTGAACAGAATAGTTCAGTTCAGTTCAGTTCAGTCGCTCAGTCGTGTCCGACTCTTTGCGATCCCAAGAATCACAGCACGTCAGGCCTCCCTTGTCCATCACCATCTCCCGGAGTTCACTCAGATTCATGTCCATCGAGTCTGTGATGCCATCCAGCCATCTCATCCTGGGTCGTCCCCTTCTTCTCCTGCCCCCAATCCCTCCCAGCATCAGAGTCTTTTCTAATGAGTCAACTCTTTGCATGAGGTGTCCAAAGTACTGGAGCTTCAGCTTTAGCATCATTCCTTCCAACGGAATCCCAGGGTTGATCTCCTTCAGAATGGACTGGTTGGATCTCCTTGCAGTGCAAGGGACCCTCAAGAGTCTTCTCCAACACCACAGTTCAAAAGCATCAATTCTTCGGCACTCAGCCTTCTTCACAGTCCAACTCTCATATCCATACATGACCACAGGAAAAACCATAACTTTGACTAGACGGACTTTAGTCGGCAAAGTAATGTCTCTGCTTTTGAATATACTATCTAGGTTGGTCATAACTTTTCTTCCAAGGAGTAAGCGTCTTTTAATTTCATGGCTGCAGTCACCATCTACAGTGATTTTGGAGCCTCAAAAAATAAAGTCTGACACTGTTTCTACTGTTTCCCCATCTATTTCCCATGAAGTGATGGGACCAGATGCCATGATCTTCGTTTTCTGAATGTTGAACTTTAAGCCAACTTTTTCACTTTCCTCTTTCACTTTCATCAAGAGGCTTTTTAGCTCCTCTTCACTTTCTGTCATAAGGGTGGCGTCATTTGCATATCTGAGATTATTGATATTTCTCCCGGCAATCTTGATTGCAGCTTGTGTTTCTTCCAGTCCAGCGTTTCTCATGATGTACTCTGCATATAAGTTAAATAAGCAGGGTGACAATATACAGCCTTGACATACTCCTTTTCCTATTTGGAACCAGTCTGTTGTTCCATGTCCAGTTCTAACTGTTGCTTCCTGAGCTGCATACAGATTTCTCAAGAGGCAGGTTAGGTTGTCTGGCTCGCAGCCGTCTGAGCCTTGCCGGGAGGAGCAACCTGAGGAGTGGTGGCTGCACAGGCACAGGAGGGCCTAGAGGAGCTATCCCACATTGAAGATCAGGAACGGTAGTGGTAAAGAGATACCCCTCATCCAAGGTAAGGAACAGCAGCTGTGCTTTGCTGGAGCAGCCGTGAAGAGATACCCCACGCCAAGGTAAGAGAAACCTAAGTAAGATGGTAAGTGTTGCAAGAGGCCATCAGAGGGCAGACACACAAACCATACTCACAGAAAAGTAGTCAATCTAATCACACTAGGACCACAGCCTTGTCTAACTCAATGAAACCAAGCCATGCCTGCGGGGCAGCCTAAGACGGGCTGGTCATGGTGGAGATGCCTGACGGAATGTGGTCCAGTGGAGAAGGGAATGGCAAGCCACTTCAGTATTCTTGCCTTGAGAACCCCGTGAACAGTAGGAAAAGACAAAATGAACAGAATATGGAAGATATATTTCTTGTACTGTTACTGCTTATGTTGTGCTTAGTCACTCAGTTGTGTCCTAATCTTTACAACCCCATGGACTATAACCCATCAGTCTCCTCTGTCCATGGGGATTCTCGAGGCATGAAAACTGAAATGGGTTGCCATGCCCTCCTCTCCAGGGGATCTTCCCCACCCAGGGGTTGAACCCAGGTCACCCACATTTCATTTGATTCTTTACCATTTGAGTCACCAGGAAAGCCCAAATATTGGAGTGGGTAGTCTATCCCTTCTCCCGGGGATCTTCCTGACCCAGGAATTGAACCATGGTCTTCTATATTGCAGGTGGACCTTATTACATAGCATAAGGTTACAAGTTTGTGTATGAATAACTGCCAAAACAAGTGGGAAAAGTTATACATTTAAAATTCTAAAGGTGTTTGATTAATTAGAGGAAATGATATAAGGTACAGTCATTTGCTGTAGTAACTATTCCTATGATATCAGATGCATGGACAAAAAATTATCAAATCATTATATCAAAAAATGGGGTTTCAAATTTTATCATACTTAGACATATTTTGATGCACGTTTAACAACTTTAGAGTGGGTTAGTTTAAATAATTATATTGATAACAATTAGGAAATTATGAGTAATATATGAGTAATGTATCTCTGATTTGAACAGATTTCAGATACCAACTGTTCTAGAAAAGATAGATCATGGAATTTGGCTGCAGTGAGGATGACTGAGAATGATGACTTGGACTCAATTCTAGGTTACTTTTACTGTGATTTTCTTCCAAAATTTCAAATAAACAAAATTGCAGATGTAAGTGAAGTAAGAAGGAATATAGGTGGATATGATGAAACAAATTTACCCATTACACCTTACTGAGATGACTCAGTGTTTAGTGGTCTCTGCAAACCACTGGAAATGAGACCCTGTTGAGTCAGAATGTGAGTTTCTGTGCTCACTGCATTCTGTGTCCCCAGTAGTCATGTTAGCACTGAGAAACAACGTACACTACCCTCACAGGCAATAATTCCATTATTCAGAAACCTATGTCCCCATGCCATCTCTGCAGGGCATAGGAGGTTCCCTCCTCTGTGGACTTAGGCATAGCTGGCCAACCATGCCAATAATATTCTGCTTCTCTGATTACTAGTACAAGGAAAAATTCTTTCAAAATGAAGGGAAATACAGGTATAAAGAAAAAGAAAAATAAGAAAGAAAAACAGCAATACTTTTTAAAATAAAAAGACTTCTAATTATTTAGATTAAAAATATTTTGATTATTATGCCTATATAGACTACTCTGCAAATGATTATGATTTTGAAATTTTACTAGTATTCTCCACAAAATACTCAGGAAGTTTGGCATACAATTAAATTTTATCACAAACGTAGTAATGTCCACGCTCATATGAAGAAATGATATATGCCTATGGCTGATTCTTACTGATGTAGAGGCAAAAACCATCACAATATTGTAAAGTAATTATCCTCCAATTGAAATAGTTTTTTGAAAAATGATATATAAATTGCATGTGATACAGTAGTATCTTTTACATTCCCCTTTCCTCTTAGAATAGATTGTGGCACATTATAAAATAGATTCCCTTTGGTTCATGACTTGTTCAGTTGCAAATTCATGTAAACTACAGGACCAGTTTGGCACCTGCTGTGATCATGAGTCTACTGCTGTTTTTCTAATCAGAAAACATTCCTATTAGATAAACCATCTGGCTTGAAAAGCATCCCTTTTGCATTCAAAATGGTTTTGTTAGAATTCAGCCAAAGTATATTTTACAAGGAAAGATGTGTCAGCAAGACCAGTATGTTTACTAATGGAATAGTCCTCTATTAAAATATCATTTGCAGAATAAAAGCCATTGTGTGAAAATATTATACAACATGAAATGTTCTAGTTACATGTGAAAATGTGGGTTGTGACCACCTTTGTTTAAGGCCATCCACTGAAATCTGTTGAAATTTAGTTAGTCATAGTCATCATCTGATCAGCACCAACTATATTTCATGTTATTCTGATTGCAATCATTTTCATTGAATTGTGACATATCACTAATGTTAGTTACATCTTGACCATCAGTATTACCTGTAGTACTAAGGTACTACTTGGTTATCCACTGAATCATGTTTATTCCTGTGACTATGAGTCATTTTTATTTACATTAATATTTTTCAGGCTATATATATATATATTTATTTAATTGGAATATAATTACTTTACAATGTTGTGTTAGTTTATGCTGTACTACAAAGTGAATCAGTTAGAGGTTATATATATATATATATAAATATATATATTATGTGATTCATTGGAAAAGGCCCTGATGCTGGGTAAGATTAGAGGAGGGAGGAGAAGGGATCAACAGACGATGAGATGGTTGGATGGCATCACTCTCTTGACGGACATGAGTTTGAGCAAGCTCTGGGAGTTGGTAATGGACAGGGAGGCCTGGTGTGCTGCAGTCATGGAGTTGCAAAGAGTTGGACATGACGGAGTGACTGAACTGAACTGATATATATTATCATTTAGTCCAATACCAGAAACAATATAATTCCATTCTAGAAATAATTCATAGGAACCCAAAATATCTACTTTTAATATTTTGAGTGAGTTTGGGGTACTACTAACAGGAAAAATAAAGTGTTGAGGCATAAGCACTTTAACATTAACTAAAATGTAACAGGAAAAATGTGAATGGGAAGAGAAATACTGCTCTTTGATCTTGTCAATTAATGTATTTATCAAAACTTGATTGTATGCACACACTTGTAGAGATGTTTTCAGTTATATTTCAAAAACCAGAGACATGCTTCCTGCCTTCAAAGAGTATGCATCTGTTTGAAGAAACAAGACTTCAATAACTACCTAGTCGTGAAAACATGCCTGTAGATTTTTGAGATTCAATTGAAAACATCATAAATATCTGAAAAAGGAAGATCAGAGTGGAAGAGGTAGACTTTAGAATTGTTTTGATGGTAAAGCTAGTGTTAGAAGAATAGAAGGCCAGACAGCAAGTCACTTGGAGGAAACATGAATCCAGGAACAGAGATGCTAGATCCAGGTAAAATGGTCTTTTGTACAGAATGAAATTGGATTTGGATTTGGATATGTCAAGTTATTGATAGCCATCTGGGATCTTTGCAATGTGAACCAAGTCATTTAATATTTGCCTATGCAAATCAATACTCTCATTTATTTGCTTTTATTTTCTCATTGGACTATACATTCCTTGCCCATTGGAACATATATTATATTTGAAGCACATAGTTACTTATGATGCCTTGCACATTGTGACACATGATATTTAATCAAAGAATGAATATTTGAATAGGTATGTAAAATATGCTGGTAATGTGCTTTTGTGTGTGGTTAAAGACATCTCTGTCAATTTCTGCTGAAAAATCCAGAAAAATTTATACTGATAGTTCCTGAAGTGAATATGAAGTGCTTATTTTGAATTAATATGAAGATATCATTATTGCTAAAGTAAAATAAATTATAAAGATAAATATGGAGGATCTCTGAGAATCCTAACAACCTCCTCAAATTGCCTTTTCCATCCAACCCTGTTATCATTTCTTTTTGCTGTCTTTAAATTTCCATCCTTTGAAATCACTCTTTTTGAAAGTACAGCAGATGTCAAATCATTGTCTTCAGCAGGCTATCAAGAATAGCCTATGCTATATATTTTTGGAGCTGTTATATATTATCTGGATCTAGAAACAGCTACTGGAATACTTTGCCATCACACTATTAACAGGGTCATTTTCACCAGATTTGGTAAATAGCAACTTTGAAAGCAAGAGAGGAGAGTTTCATTCCGAAGAAAATGATGAAGTACAGTTAAATTTCATTTTTTGCTGTAGTTCAGTCACTAAGTCATGTCCAACTCCTTGCAACTGTATAGACTGCCGACAGAGAAAAAATGATCAATTTCTAGGACTCAGGAAGGAGCACTATAAATAATTAAGCATAAGGAAAGGTGAAGCGTGTCAAAACAGGTCTATCTGAATATGTGGTGTGTGTGTGTGTGTGTGTGTCCTAGGATAAAAGATCTGTCACCTATAAATGAGCTAGAAAAGTACAAGAATAATAAATGAAATAATAAATGTATAATAGTTATTTTAAATAGTTGATGCTTATATTAAATTTCAATGTAAAAATCTTTTATTTTCTATTAAGGAGTACCTTAAGAGTAGGTGTTCAATAAAATTATTTAACGAAAACACTTGTTTCTGATAAACATCTAAGTTAATAAAACTGACATATGCCATTTATCGATTATTTACACATGCCGGGTACTGTGCCAAGTGTTAATATATTTATATTTTAAAATTCAGTTCTCACCATGCTCCCATATTCTTTTAAAAATGAGGGAATTGTCACACAGACAGGGCCTCTGCAATGCCAAGAATAGGGCCTATGAACTTAATCACTCTGTATCCCAAATGTATATTGATATAAGTCTAGAAACAGAAAAAAGTTTCTTCTTCTTGTATTCAATTGCTGGGTCATGTCCAACTCTATGCAACCTCATGGACCACAGAAAGTCAGGCTTCTCTGTCCTTCACTGTCTGCCAGAATTTGCTCAAATTCATGTCTATTGAGTTGGTGATGCTATCTAACCATCTCATCCTCTGTTGCCTTCTTCTCCTTCCTTCATTATTTCTCAGCATCAAGGTCTTTTCCAATGAGTCATCTCTTTGCATTAAGTGTCCAAAATATTGGAGTTTCAGCACTAGTGTTGTTTCTGTTATGGTTGACATTTTCTAGATCTAGTGGGCTTCCAAATTAGGATACTCTTCAGCAAAATACAATCAATAAAGTAGTTGGGAGTGAAGAGCAAATAAATATTGCCACTGGAAGGATGAGAAACCTGTTTAAGGCAAGACTTCTTAAAAAGGACAAATAAACCCAGAAGTGCAGACCTAGCCCACAACATCCATAACAGAGCTATTAAAGCTTCAAGGGCTTGTTGAAATTCACAAGAATATAGTAGTAGATTTTTCTGATCTAATTAAAAAAATATGGGCTAAATATGAAAGTATTCATGGATGAGCAACTGAATAATGATATGGTTTATTCATGGTTATATTGTGGATTGCCATGTAATCACAAAGTATTGTAGTGACTTACATCGTAGCCTCTCATATTTATGCCCGATTTTGAATTCCAAATTTGTCCCTTTCTAGCAGTATGGCCTAGAATAAGTCACATAACAACTCTTTGTGTCTTATTTTTCTCATCAAGGATTGGAACTGGGGACTAGATAGAGTAAGTACTCATACACTTAGAACAGTGCCTGACACTTGTGCGTGTGTGCATGCTAAATTGCTTCAGTCGTGTCCAACTCTTTATGATCCTATGGTCTATAGACCACCAGGCTCCTCTTTCCATGAGATTCTCCAAGCAAGAATTCTGGAGTGGGTTGCCATTTCTTTCTCCAGGAGATCTTCTTGACCCTGGGTTTGAACCCATTTATCCTGTATCTCCTGCATAGACAGGCTGGTTCCTTACCACTGTGGCACCTATGGCAGCCCTAGGAAACCAATGCAGTTTGCATCATCCATTGTAACCAACCACAATGGCCTTTTTAGATCATCAAACACATGATGTATTTTCCTGACTGGAGTCTTTTGCACTGACTGTTCATGCTGCCTGAGGAATACTCTTCCCCAGATCCTTCCATGCCTAGCATTTGCTCTTCATTGAGGACTAATACCACCCAGACACCTTCCCTTAGGACCTAAATTAAAGTAGTCAGTCATTTACTCTTCACTATGTTAGCCTAATTTAATTCCTACTTAGATATGATTGAATTATTTTCTCCTTCCCACCCCCCCCCTTTTAGGCTGTGCCATGTAATTTGTGGGATCTTAGTTCTCTAACCAAGGATCAAACCTGAACCCTCAGCAGTGAAAGTGTGGAGTCCTAATGCCAGGAACCCTCAGCAGTGGAAGTGTGGAGTTCCTAATGCCAGGAAATTCCCTCTTATTATTATTATTTTTTAATTTGTGGGTTTATTTATATTTTGTTCCTCTAAAATTCTTGAGAACAATAATTTTATGCATTTTTTCAGTACCTAGAATAGAATTTAGCACATGTAGTCATTCAATAGGTATCTACTGAATGAATAACTGAAGTCATAATTTTTTCTTTACCACTTGAAACATAATATTGTGCAATAGAACAGGGTCCAGGAATATATTACTTATTTCAATTTTATAAACAGCTATTATACATCTCTATGAGCATAACATTTTTGGAATTTTAATTTTTTCAATTTTGGGAGAAATGGGCTTGCAAAAATATTTTATCAATATTCTTTCACATCTGAATAACTAGCAGATATTTCCCCAGTATCTGAAAAGTTCATTCTCCACTGTGTGGTTACTCAGTTTTTCCAAGTTAGCTACTGACAGGAAAATAAGGTTTTTTTTGCAAATTCTCTGTCTTTTAAACAACATATTTCTATAGGTAGTGGTTGAAATATTCTGCAGTTTTCAGTTAGCTTGTCAAGAATATGAAGTAGAATCTGATTTGTTCTTTCCTGATAATCTTAATGTAGTTAGGCATATTGCATGAATATATAATAGTGTGTTTGTGAGGGAAGATAATGGGTTAGATGGAATTGAGAACTTTTCTAATTTCTTCTCCAGGCATTGTTTTTCATAAGTATTTCCAACACAAATGACATCCTTTATTTGATAATTTTGATGAAGTTGTTGCCTACAGTTCTAGAGTGCATGATATTACCAACTTCCCTAAAAATTCTATATTTTTCAGATCGTTTTAAATTTTGAAATTCCCATTACAAGTAGTAGTTGTTATCTTTGCCATTTATGTGTTTATTTTGGGGTTGTTTTTTAAAAAGTTATAATTTCAGATTTGCAGTAACCTAGAGACTTGGATATTATTTTCTTATGTTGCCTAGTTTGATTTATATGCAACAATTGAGTATGTTTCTTTCAACTGATACCTTGAAATTGTCTCCCATTATTAATTTTCTTTTAAAAAATATTTTAACTTCCTGTTCACCTTGTTAGTTAATCACCCACCCCATGTTCAGTTGTTCAGCCTCATAAACATAGAAGAACATGTGTTCTCTTTTTTCTTTCTTTTCCTCACTTCCTATATTTGATTCACCAGCAAAAACTGCCAATCTTCTTTTTGAATCTCCTTTCCCTCATCTCCAAAGCAATCACTAGAAAGGAAAGTGAAGTCGCTCAGTCATGTCCGACTCTTTGTGACCCCATGGACAATAGCCCACCAGGCTCCTCCGTCCATGGGATTCTCCAGGCACGAATACCAGAGTGGGGTGCCATTTCCTTCTCCAGGGGATCGAACCCAGGTCTTCCTCATTGCAAGCAGATGCTTTAACCTCTGAGCCACCAGGGAAGCCAAGCAATCACTGGGACAACCAAATAAACTGCTCATGGACTCCGTTCTCTCTTAAGTTCTCTGTGTGATTCGTTTCCTCACACTAGAGTGAATATGTGTGCATGTGTGTGAGTCGCTCAGTCGTGTCTGACTCTTTGTGACACCATGGACTGTAGCTTGCCCCACCCATTCTTGCTACTACCATGCTTCATTCTCTGAAATAAATGTCACTCTGCTTAGTTAAGACTCCTTACTCCAGGAGATGGTGATGGACAGGGAGGCCTAGCGTGCTGCGATTCATGGGGTCACAAAGAGTCAGACACGACTGAGCGACTGAACTGAACTGAACTAAGACCCTCAGAGATTTTAGAAACTGACCCCACCAACTTCTCCAACACTGATTTGCTTTCAGTTTTCTGATATGCCAAGATCATATTTACCTTAGAGCCTTTTGATTCCCCCTTTTTTGCCCATACCTGCCTGACTGCCTCCTTAGCATCAGGCTTCAGCTCAAATATCACTCTTGAGAAACACCAGTCATTAACTTGCCATCTCAGTTATTCTCCTACACTTTCATTCTCTGTAACAGATGACTCTTCACTCTTCTTAATAATTTCTAACAACACCCTAAATTTTTCACCCTCCTTGCATAACCACATTTGAGAAGATGTGAGCTCCAGCCCCATTAGTATAAATCTGATGTGTTTAAATCTTTTTTCCTTTTATTTACAATTTTATATTAATTTCAAGTGTACAACCTAGAGATTGAAAATTTTTATATCATGTGTGAATGATAGCATACAGCATTTGTCTTTCTCTGTCTGAGTTATTTCACTAAGCATAATATCCTTCAGGTATATTGAGTTTAAATCTGTATAAGTATAACCTGTAATTTTCAAACAATGTCAGAGTTCCACACAGAGAGATTTTGACCTCTTTGGTCTAAGGTTAAGAACCATTTTTCTGAATCAGTTATGATATTTTGGGTATGATTTGAGTGATTTGGTAGGAATGAACATGGGTTGCAATTTGATAAATGAGATGTGAAGGATTGCTTGTGTGATTCTGAAAAATGTTCTTTGTCTTAAAAGGGGGATCAAAGATGACTTAACTTCTCAACAATCAGCTGGGCATTGTTGTGTAAAAACATGAAGCTTGGAACCACTGCTACTGTCTTATGTCCAAGAAGGTGAAAGCCTAAACCAGCCTGAAAGCCTGGTTCAATCTATTCAACCACCTTTATCTCTTTAATATCTAAAGGTCAGCATCAGTATGACAGAGAAGAAAGAGAAAACCAGGATCTAAATGATATGATTTAGTCAGGTAACACTCATACAACACTAAATCTAGTCTTTTTTTTTTTTTCCTTTTTTTATTAACATGAGGTAATAAATCTCACTCTTACTTAAGCCATTTAAAGTTGAGTCTCATGTTAATTGTAGACCAAAGTAGCTTAATTGATATCTTTTCTAGTTCATTACCCTATCCAGTTGTCTTGATGCAGGCAATAAACTCAGAAATGGCCTTGCTTATTTACACAGTTCCTGTTTTTGGGCTTTCCCTGCATTTTAAGAAAAAGAAAAAAAGTTGTCTCTTTTATATTCATTCTTGACCTAATGCCTAAAATGTTGTTTACCACATTATAGGTACTGAATGAATGTGTAAAAATATGACAAATATATTCAATCTATTCAACCACCTTTATCTCTTTAATATCTAAAGGTAAACTTCTCTATGCTTGTTCATTTTAACAGTGTTAGCTAATTAGCTTTTTCTAGAAATACTTTAACAGTCTCTATTAAACTATCCCTGTCTACAGTTTATACCCTACCAATTCATCTTCCACACTGCTGCTAGAGCAGAAAAGATCTTACCTGTTTAAATCTGTCTGCAGTGACCTATTGCCTATGAAGGCAAATTCAAACTCCATTCCATGGTAGACATCCAGCCTCTACCTGCTTATTCTGCTTGTCTGATACATGTCTGTACGAGAGTCATACTTAAGATCACAAATCTTTTCCAATAAGCTCTGTGTAGCAGGCAGAATTCTGAAATAGATCACAAAATTATTACCTTCCAGTATGCACACTTTGTATAATAACTCCCTGTGAGAGTAAATAAACCAGACTCAATCTGGTGAGCCCTTTCAAAAGAGGATGTGAAAGTCAGAGATGGAAAAATTCAGAGTTATTCAAAGCTGCAACAAACAAGGAACTGAATCCAGCCAACAACCTGAATGAGCTTGGAAGCAGATCCCAAACTCCAAAGAAGAACCCTAGCAAGGATGACATTTTCATTGCAGTTTTTGTGAGACAGTAATTTACACTGACATAGACAGCATATTAAAAACCAGAGACATCACTTTACCAACAAAGGTCCATATAGTCAAAGTTGTGGTTTTTCTGGTAGTCATGTGCAGATGTGAGAGTTGGATCATAAAGAAGGCTGAGTACTGAAGAACTGATGCTTCCAAATTGTGGTGCTAGAGAAGACTCTTTAGAGTCCCTTGGCTGTAAGGAGTTCAAACCAGTCAATCCTAAAGGAAACCAACCCCAAATATTCATTGGAAGGACTGATGCTAAAGCTGAATTTCTAATACATTGGCCACCTGATGTGAAGAGTCGACTCATTGGAAAAGACCTTGATGCTGAGAAAGAATGAAGAAGATGATGACAGAAGATAAGATGGTTAGATAACATCATTGACTCAATGAACATGAATCTGAGCAAACTGGGAGATAGTAAAGGACAGGGAAGCCTGGTATGCTACAGTCTATGGGGTTACAGAGTCAGACAATACTTGGCAACTGAAAATAAGAACTCAGCTGAGTTAAACTCAGAATTCTGACATACACAATTATGAGCTAATACATGGATGAGTTTTGAGCTTGTAAATTGTGGTAATTAGTCTTCCAATAACAGCACACTGATACATCATACTTCCTCAGTTCTTGCTTTTCACTCCCTTGTTTGTTCCCTCCAGTTTCAGTTCATATCTTCCTAGTAGGTACTTACCCATCCTTCAAGATCCAACTCATACATTACCTCCTTTAGGAATACTTCCTCTGCAAAACACCTTTCTCTCAACCTGAACTTGTCATTGGAAAAGACCATAATTCTGGGAAGGATTGAAGGCAAAAAGAGAAGGGGCCAGCAAAGGATAAAATAGTTAGATAGCAATATTATTAAATTCAATTGACATAAATTTGAGCAAATTCTGGGAGACAGTAGATGACAGAGGAGCCTGGTGTGCTATAGTCCTTGAAGTCAAAAAGAGTTGGACATGACTTAGTGACTAAACAACAAATTGAATTATACAAAAATTTTTCAAATTTTATTTTGATAATATGATACAGTATCATGTCATATAATAAATTTAATTTTGTGAATCAGCCTAAAAATACTTTTGTGTGTTGTCTATAGAATATAGTATACTATATAAAGAGTATATAGTATGAGTATATGTATACAAAGACTCGGACATGACTTAGCAACTAAACAACAACAACACATCTCACATTTTGAACTGAAGCTATGAGCCCTGTCATGGGAAGATAAATGTCATACTGGAACCAGATTATCAGGATTCTCCTAACAAAAACATACCCCAAATATACTGGAGATATAACTTAACATTGGTGCCTCAGATTTTTGTCCAGATGGGGCATCAGTTTGACCATCACTCAGATTTCTCCCCACATTAACCCTTGATGAACTAATGACTGTCATAGTTGACAATGGACGTAGAAGGTAACAGCAAAATAAAATTTTAAAAATGGACTTGTGGTTTACAGTGGCATAATGACATCTCTATTGTCTTTGCCTCTTCTTTCTTCTCTCTGAAATCATTGCAAAACAATGAGAATTATAAGAAAGAGATGAAAAACATAGCTTCATCTTTGATAAAACTGGAAACTACCTGCAACTCTAAAAAAATACACAAAGACTACCTGTAAAATCCATTGTCAATCTTAATATGATGCATGAAAATGCTGTGAAAAGAAATCTACAGCAGCACCACTGGATAATGCTGGCATAGATAACTCCCCAATATAGCTGATTACCCTGAAAGATAAAATACCTCTAACAATTGCATATCAGAGTAATGAAATGGGCTGTAGGGATTTCTCTAGACCTTACTTATTATGACAGAGAAGTAAGGAGATGAAGATGAAGGAGAAAGCACACAAGCATTCCAAATGTAAAAAGTAATCTGCCAGGGAATCCAGATAAAGGAAAGTCTTTGAACTGTAAACAGCCTTGCAACTGCCCATTTCTTTCACCTGGGAGAAGTAAAAGTGAAGTAATCTACCTTTGTGTCTGTCTGTTTCTGTGTGTGCAAGTGTGTTTGTGTAAATAATATATACCTGCACATAACACATGCAGACTTGAAACTTTGTCTCATAAGAAATTTCCCCATGAACCAGGGAGATATCCCTCATATGCCACAGAAACTTCCTATTGCGAGATGGTAGTATGGTCAGAATTTACCTCACAGAAAGATAAGTAATACTTTAAACTAGTCAATGAGGCATCCATAAATAGCCTATAACTTAAAAAAAACAAGGAACAGAAAAACAAAATGGAAAATAACGAAGGCATAGCAGGAAAATATGACCTTGGCCTAGATACATGATTTTGGCCAAACAGTGGAAAATGCCAACTTAAAGTAGGAGCTGAAACAGACACATAAGAAAATGAGGAAGACGCTGGGTACATACGTATATACAAGAACCTCCAGAACTCAAAAAGAAATAAAAAAAAAAAGTCTTCAGAAAATGAGGCTGCACAAAAAACATGAAAGGGAAATAGACTCTGCTCAAAAGTGAAGGGTGAGTCAGACTGGGAAAATAGACTAAAATGGAGATAAAGTCAAAAGACAATCAATATAATTAAAGAAACTGAGAGGTGTCTTGACTGATAAAGAAGACACCCAGGGCAGATCCAAAAAAGATATAATTGGTATCCTTGAATAAAAAGAACCAGATGATGACAAAAATTTTGACATAATTCAATGATATTCTAGGACTGTAAAAAAACTTCAGTGAATAGGTTAATATGAAAACCATGTATAGATTAAAAGCTTTTTCCAGCAGTCCTGTATGAATGTGAGAGCCAGACAATAAAAAAGTTGAGTACTGAAGAATTGATGTTTTGGAACTGTGGTGCTAGAGAAGACTCGGACTTGAGAGTTCCTTGGACAGCAAGGAGATCAAATCAGTCAATCCTAAAGGAAATCAACTCTGAATATTCATTGGAAGGGCTGATGCTAAAGCTGAAGATCCAATAATTTGGCCACGTATTGTGAAGAGCTGACTCATTGGGAAAGACTGAAGGAAGGAGGAGAAGGGATGACAAGAGGATGAGATGGTTGGATGGCATCACTGACTCAGTGGACATGAGTTTGAGCAAGTTCCGGGAGATGGTGAAGGATAGGGAAACCTGGCATGCTTCAGTCCATAGGCTTGCAAAGAACTGGACATGACTGAGCAATGACAATATATTAAACGATCGTACTCTGTCTAAGGTAAAACAGAGAGTCCAAGGATAGAAACTTCAAGCTTTTAGAAAAAAGGCTAAAGATAGCTATATAGAGTAGAGAACAGAAGGCCTCACATATCCCCAGCAATTTCAAATTCTCAAACAAAGAGGAACCTGAGTATTTTACACTCAGTCAATATTTCATTTCTGATACACAATTTAAAAATATACAAGAACAAAATGAATATATTCCTCATGAGCTCTGAAAAAAAAATTATAGAAGATCAGTTGACCAGTGTAATTATAGACACTAGGGAAAAAGATTAGCAATGATTCTTGTGTTTATTTAACTGCAGGACTGAAGTTAATTTAATTGTGGAAATTGTAGCTACAAACAGACTATAAATCACAAACCATGTCAAAACAGAAAAATCATCACTATATCAAAAGTCAAGTGTATAAATGTAACAGTAGTGCAACATGTTATAATTATAATGATTTCCTCTTGTTTTATAGCTGAAGGTCAAATGATGTTTTTGAACCTGACAATTCAATCAATGAATGTATATATATATATTAATCTTCAAAAAAATGAATTAATATAAAGAACTAAGAAAAATTGATCTGGATGAAAAATAAAATCAAACTAGATACTATATATGAAATATGTTTAAACCTAAGTGGTAGAGAAACAGATGGATAAAGTTAGCAGTAAGTAGAGCAACAACAACAACACAAAAAAGAGATATGGCATTAACATCAGGTAATGTTGATTCAAGGCAAATGCATTAAAATAATAAAAGTTTCAATTCATAAAAATTTTATACTCACAATAATGTATGATAAATAAAACAACAAAATTCATAAAATAAAAACTAGAAGGAAACAAGCAATATTTTTCACCACCTCTCCTCCAACAGTTGGTGCTAGACATGAGCAAACAAGTTGCTTCTTTGATGGGATCTTTTAGTCAATCCCGTCACCTTCATCTTTTTGAAAGTTATGCAATTACACATTTTTTAGTGTAATCAACTAACTGAAAAGAAAACACAAGACAACCAGAGTTTATGATAGTTCAAAGACATCAATAAACATAATATACTATAATTATGAGTAAAGCCTGTATTTATTGATACAAAATCATTTTGATCAAAGGCCACATCCATGCCAGATAAGATTGCTAAGGTATATATTTTCTAAATACATTATATAGATAAAGGCAACTCATCTCTATATGTATATATATATGTTTATATATGTAACATATAAATATATCCATATGTGCACATATAATATATATCCTATGCACACACATATGTCTGTCATGGGAAAAATAAGAGAATTTGTATTAGAGTTGAGAACAAATAAGAAAATTGATTACCATCACTAGTATTTAATATTTTTTGTGAGTATACAAGTTAATGGAATTTCATGAGAAAGAAATAAATTATAAAATTGAAAAGTAGGATGCAAAATTAAAAATAATTTACAATGATATGGAAAACCTACAAAATTCAATAAACTACTAAAACTTTCAAAAGCAATAAGAGATTTCAATAAGGTGGTTAGTGCAAAATCAACATATCAAAATAAACAGCATATATGTATATATATGTACATATTTATTATATGCATGTTTAGCTATATATCAGAAAGATTAATGGAAGAAAAATTTCATTTACAATAGCGGCATAATCATAAAATACCTGTGAGTAACCTAAATAAGAAATACAGTGAATTTTTTTGAAAATGTTATTAAGGGACCCAAAGTGAAACTTGAAAGGAATGCCTTCTTGTTGGATAGATAGACTTAAATGTAGAAGAATTTCAACTAATCCTAAATCAATGTGCAACTTGTGAAGCCTGCAGCCTACCAATATATTTTTTACTAGTGTGAGACAGATGATTCTAAAATTCATATGGTTAAATGACTGTTTAGACTTGTTATTTTGTTTAGTTGCTAAGTCATATCTGGCTCTTTGTGACCCTGTGATCTGTAGCCGGCCAGGCTCCTCTGTCCATGGCACTTCCCAGGCAAGAATACTGGAGTGGGTTGCCATTTCATTCTCCAGGGGATCTTCTCCACCCAGGGATCGAACCCATGTCTCCTGTGTTGGCAGGCAGATTCTTTACCACTGAGACTCTGGGGAAGTCCATTTAAGATCAGGTAATTTTTAACAGATAAGAGTAATAAAGTGGATTTGAATACCTGAAAGTATTCAAGCATATTATGAACTATTGCAAATGTTAATAATTAAAAAGTATAGCACTGATTCATAAATAGAACAAAGAACAGTAAATAAAAGAATCCAGATATAATACAAATATATGTGAGAATTTAGTAAATGATAAAAATGACATTTTATATCATTGGAGAAAATGTAGATTAATTAGCAATGGTGTTAGGGCAATCAAATAGGCACAATAAAAAAATGTGCAACCTCATTTCTTATTATCAATTCCAAATGGCATCAAAAAAAAAAAATACAACCTCATTTCTTATTATCAATTCCAAATGGAAAACATAATTAAAGTAGGAAGATTAATGAAGTGGTGCAAAAGGAGAAGAGGAAACTACAAAATCATTATAAAAAATAATTTTAAAATATGAAAGGCCTCTAAAAATATTAAATAAAGATTGTAAAAATTGAGGCCACCTGCATCAATACAACTAATCTTTAGGACTGAGAAATGAGACCATGTGTGTCAACATAATTTAACTTTTTCTTCCATAAAATTCTTGCCCATGAGGATAAAACTAAAAATCAATAAATAACTTTACTGTTTGCTTTAGGAAAGTCTTGCAAATCAATTCTTGTGGGTACACAGTTTGGTCACCTGGATGAACGGTCTACTTATCAGTACAGCAATTTGCTCACCAAGTATTGTTTAAGTAGCCTTGCTTTGCTGATCCTACATCATTTCATCATGAACTTTGTGCAGTTCCAACCAATTCTTCACCTTGAAAGACACACCTTAAACCATTTGAATGTAGGTCCATAAACCTTCTGAATACTATTTCCCGACAAGCTCCTTTTGAGACATTACTAAGATTCTCTCAAGGTAGTGTTTTCTTCTCCTATATAGTGAGGTTATTAAATTAAGCTTTGTTGATCAAGAAGTTTTTCTGTTACTCCATTGTGGAGAGTTGATGATCCATAGTCATTTGAAAACTTAATATGGAAAATGAAATACAAAATCAAATGAAAAATGATAAAATAGGAAAAAGTTTTGAATCTTTATCATAGACAAAATGCTATTTACCTAAATATTTTAAATCCTTATAAATTAATAAGAAAAAAGATTACATACATGAAAAAATGTTCACATCAAGTTAAATGGCTTTTAAATACCAGAAAATAAGCTCAATATCAATTATATTACCACAAATGCAATTAAAACTGTAAAGAAATTCCATTTTTCATCTTTCAGATTGTCAAGGGTCAAAAAGTAGTATAGACATGGGGAAACATTTTTGTAGAGCTTATTTGGGTATAGCTTCCTGTGGAGTACAACATGGCAATATTTATTACAATTATAAATGCACATGTGTTTGATCAAGGAATTCTACTTCCAGGAATTTATTCTCCAGATAGATTACCATAAGTGTAAAAAATATAGTATATAAGGATTTTAATTTTAGCTATTTCTGGAAATAGCAAAGAATTAAAAAACTTCAAAATCCATTTTTAATAAAAAGTGACCTTTGGAAAGTGGCTATCATAAACAATTAGGTAGGTACTAATGTCCAAGTTATATTAACATTTTAAAAAATTATTGCACAGAAATATGACTTTTATGCTGTGATTTTAGTGGGAAAAATATAGTATATCACTCAAAATACTGTGTAAAAACTATTGCCACCAAAGTTAACAAAATAGTTTAGGGGAAGCAATACTTTGCACTGAAAACTCTTGCATTTTGTCTAAAAATGTACATTGATTATCTACCAATTCTGTCTTCACCTCAAAGAAATTAAAAAAGGAAGCTTGTTTAATTAAAAACTCTGTAAAGTATTAGAATATTGGGAAATATTGCTTTAGAATCAACGTAATAAATAAACTCAAAAGCAAATAGGAAGATCTCTCTCTCTCTCTCTCTCTTTTTTTTTTTTTTTTCACTTCAGTTTGGGGTGGAGAGTGGGCACAGGTATTTTGAGTTTAAAGAAAGGAATCTCCTTTTGTCCATTTATTTGCATCAGGGTAGCAGTACTCTATGGCAACAGCGATGGTGTCCAGTGGAGGCTGATGGACTGGGAGCATGAGTGCCAAGTCGCTTCAGTCAGGTCCAAATCTCTGAGACCCTATGGACTGTAGTCCTCCAGTATCCTCAGTCCGTGGGATTCTCAAGGCAAGAATACTGGAGTGGGTTGCCATGTTCGCCTCCAGTGGAACTTCCTGACTAGAGGATCAAACCTGTGTCTCTGTGTCTCCTGCATTGGCAGGCAGGTTATTGACCACAAGTGCCACCTGGGAATCCTGAAAGCATGCAGGCAGGAAAAAACTTATTGATGAATACAACAAAAGACAAGTCCCAGCAGGAACATTATAAGTGAATTCACCTTGAAGCTGTCAAGACTGCTTGTGAGCATATCTGAAACCCCTACTGTGCTGTGCTGAGTCGCTTAGTCATGTATGACTCTTTGCGACCCCATGGCCTGTAGCCCGCCAGGCTCCTCTGTCCATAGGGCCCTCCGGGCAAGAATACCCTAGTGGGTTACCATGCCCTCCTCTAGGGGATCTTCCCAAGCCAGGGATTGAACCCAGATCTCCTGCATTGCAAGTGGATTCTTTACAGTCTGAGCCACTAGGGAAGTCCAAGAATTTTGGAGTGGGTAGTCTATCCCTTCTCCAGGGAATCTTCCTGACCCAGGGATTGAACCGAGGTCTCCTGCATTTCAGGTGGATTCTTTACAAGCTCATACCAGGGGAGCCCAAAGATGTGTATTAGAATTACCTAGGAGCTCATGCTTGGGGCCAAGTCCTCAGATGTTAATGAAGTTTTAATACAAATACTAAAAATGGCCTCCTAAGCAAAAGAGGCAACAGACAAACTTAAGGATATTCTTGCTTCCAGCCCAAATGCACAGGACTGAGGACTAAACAAGTGTTTCTAAATAACTCCCCTTTGCTGAGCAAGGAATGGCTAGCAGTGGGAGTGATAGGAAACAGGTGGCATTTGAATATTTCATCAGTTCCCCCATGCTTGTCTGCTTATTCAGCTTCATTTTACTTTCATCTTCACTGTTCTATCCACGACAGTACTTCTTGCTTCAGTCACACTGTTCTTCTGAGTGTTTGTTCAAAGTCATTTCACCCTACTGAGCTGCAGGGTGTGTGGCCAGCAGGAATCACTGTAGCCCTTCCTCCCAGTCAAGGCACTCGCTGGAGGACTTGGCCAAGCAGCTGGAGGCATCTTTGAAAAGCGGCCCAGCACCACAGGAAGCAGCACATTTCTCCACTGCTTTCACCATCCCTTCAAACCTCAAATATGCATAATGTCGAGGATTCAAACAACCAGTACCCTAGGAGGATTATTATTAGTTTGGCAAATCAAACAAGAAGCAATGTGAAATTAATTCCCTTTCATGTAAACCTTATATTAAGGTTGAAGCACAATATAAAGAATTGGATAGAATGATGATTTCAGTTTACAGTTAATTTTGTTTTTTTTTACATTCCCTTAACATTTATTAGTCTTGAAATTACAGACAGCAAAATGCTTTTGATATTTTGTTGCTTTGTTTTTGTTCAATATATACGTGTGACTATTTTGAGTGGCAGTTTTCTGCAAAAACCTGAAAATCTTTTAAACTAACAAGATTAAATTTGTTCTATCAAAGCATGTCGTATTGAAAGATAGGCTTTGTCAAGGGAGTAGAACGAAGACAATGACACTTCTTACTGGTAAATACTGTTCTAAGCAATGTTATTAAGTTTTATCCATTCATCCACACTAACTGGCTCCATGTCCTAATTAGACTTCCCCTGCACTGGGTTGACTAGCACCCCCAAAATTCATGCCCATCCAGAACCTCAGAATTTGACTTTATTTGGAAATAAGACGATCATGTGAAGACACACTGGGAAGAAGGCCATGAGAGGATGGAGGTAGAGATTAGAGTAACACATCCGTAAGACAAGGAATGCAAGCAACCACCAGATTCAAGGAGAAAGGTGGGAAACTTTTCCGTCCCATAGTCTCCAGGAGAGATCAACTCTCCTAATACCTTGAATTCAGATTTTTATTGTCCAGAACTGTGAGGAGAAAAAAAAAATGTTGTTTTAAGTCACTCATTTTGTCTTATTTTGTTACAATAGCCCTAGGAAACTAATACAGATTTTGGTACTAGGGAGTGAGGTGCTACTATAACAAATATTAATACCCAAAACTTTGGAAGTGGCTTCAGAATTGGGCAATGAATAGAGGAACTTCATAGAAAAAGCATATATTGCCTTGTAGAGAAGAGTGATAGAAATCTGGATGTTAAAGCTGATTCTGGTGAAGGTTCAGACATGAGCTGAAGAAGATGGTAGTGAAAGCTTAGAGAATACATGATGAACAGAATGTTCATTAGCATCAATATGTTGGTAGAACTGTGAATGGTATAGGTGTTTCTAGTGAGTTCACAGAAGAAAAAATGAGACTTCTATTATTGGACACTGGTGTGGATCCCCTTAACATACATGGAACGCTGATAAGGTTTTTGAGAATTTCTTACTAACAGTAACCCTTACAGCCTGGATGAAAAGGGATAGAAATAGAATGAAATGAAAGGAAGGAAAAGTGACACTGTGGGTGTCTCAAAGGCTGTGGCCAGTGGGGCCCAGAGAGCAAAGCAGGATTATTCTCTGATCTTGAAACCTAATGGAACTTGCCCTGCTGAGTTATGAACTTACTTTAGACCAGTGATCTTATAATTCCCTCTATGTGCTCCCTTTCAGAATGATTATGTCTCTTATATGCTTCCCCTACCAGTATATTTTGGAAGCAAACAACTTGTTTGCAAACAACGTGCTCCAAAGGTAGAGAGGAATTTTGCCTTAGGATAGATCATACCCAGAGTCAACTGTCCTTCAGTTAGATGATTTTAAATGATAGATTTGGAACTTTTGAGTTGATAGTTTTGGAGATAGAGTTAATGAAGGAATATGTTAAGACTTTCAGAGATACTGGGATGGGGTAATTGTTTTTCAGGTAGGATAGATGTAAATTTGGGTGGCAGGCAGAAGGCAGACTGTATGTGGTTGAAGAATGTCCTCCACCAAAATTCATGCTCACCTGGAACCTTAGAATGTGATTATCTTTGGAAATAAGGCTTGCAGATGTATTTAGCTAATATGACATGAAGTCAGAACTGGATTAGAGTGGGTACTAAATCCAGTGACTGAAGTAATTATAAGATCATGTGAAGACAGAGATAGAAAGAGAGGTGAGACATTTAGAAATCAAGAAACACCAAGGATTACTGATAACTACCAGAAGCTAAGAGAGAGGCATGAGAAAGCTTCTACCTCAAAGCCTGAAGAAGGAACAAATCTTACCAACACCTTGATTCAGACTTCTAGCATCTAGAATTAGGAGAGAATAAATTTCTGATGTCTTAAGCCATCCAATGTGTGGTACATTGTTATGACAACCCTAGGGAACTCTTATATCCTGTCAAAGTATGCAATATATGCATATTTTATATTTAACTTTATTGCAGTGACAAAATGTTTTACCTCTGCTGACTAACATGTATTGAACATGTCTGAATTTCCAGGCATTAAGAATTCTCACAAATAGTGTGGAATAGACATCATTTTCATTCTTAGTGTGCAGATTAATAGAGTCTAATCTATATCGTGTGTAGGGGAAAGGGATCTTACAGTGTTAAATAAGAAAGTCAGTATTTAAATTTATTCCTATTTAACTTAAATGTTTATAGTATACTTTATTAATTTAAAATGAGAGAACAATGGATTATTCTAAAACATAAGATTTTAAATCACAGTGAGCAAAGAAAAGAGCATTCATCCTTTATCAGTGTGCAATCTATGTGTTTTTAATTTTCTTTTCCAACCCCGCAAGATCTTTCCCAATGTGTCATCAATCAGGATGAGTTTACAAATTCATTTAGAAGTACAAGCACCTTAAAGTGTGCTATGTAGTCAATTCCTTTTTTAAATGAAAGTTCTCTCTGACACCACAAAGCTTTTGTGATTAAGTGAACCTAGTGATAAGACCATTACTTCAGGTATAGACCAAAACTTGTAAACAGAAGAGCAATAGGGAGATTCTCCTAAAGCTGTTATTACTAAGTGGAGGTGATTCAACAAATGCATTACTCTCTCATTTAAGTGGAGTTTGCCCTTTGTATTAGTTCAAGTCTGTGAACCTAAATGATAACTGATTTATAGCAAAGTAATTCTTACCATCTAAAAGGAGCATCTGTCATAATGATGGGCCCAACTATAGTGCTGTGGCCATACATTAAAAGTATAAGAGTGTTTGAGTTGACAAGAGAGAGTGTGTGGCTATTCTCAAGCTTAAGCTGCATCTAAAACTGGAATTCAGGCCTCTGTGTATGTAGGAAATTCAAGGGGCCAAGTACTGGAGAGGCTTTGGAGGCTGACCTCCTCTATTAACAAAACTCTACTTTGCAGAAGGAAGATGTATTGATTTTCTAAGGGTACCATAGCAAAATAAAACAGACTGAATGGCTTACACAACAGAAATTTAGTTTTTTTCAGTTCTAGAGGCTGGACATTTGAGATCAAGTTGCCTGAAAAGTTAATGCCTTCTAAGGCCTCTCTCTTTGGCTTGTAGATGACCATCTCCTTGTGTCTTCATGTAGTCTTCCCTCTTTAAATGTCTGTCTCCAAATTTCCTTTTCTTATAAGGATTTCCATCATACTTGAATAGAGATCACTCTAGTGACCCCATTTTAACTAATAAACCTCTTTAAAGGCTCCATTTCTGATTACAGTCACATCTCAGGGACTGGGGATTTAGAGGTTCAACATATAAGTTTTTGAAAGATACAATTCAGCTCAAAATAGGAAGGCTGATTCTAAGTACAATGTTATAGAAAAGTAGCCCCTGACCTAGATGCCCATATTCTGTCTAATTCCTCTGTAGAGTTTCAGAAATGTAAGCTATAAGACATTATAAAAACCCTGTGATAAAACAGAGAAAAAGTGAGAAAATCATTCTTCACTTTTGCATTGAACGTATGTCCATGGAGAACCCACTGGATTCAGTGTCAAAGATGCTAAAGAAATAAAAATTTTGACCTACACTAGCAAGAATTTAGCTCCCGGCTGTTCCTCCCCATACCTAAAGCCAGTTGACCATGGATTCAGTCCCATTGTCCTTGCATTTTGTCCCATTTGAAAAGTGAAACTTTTCTGAAAAAGCAACTTGGCCTGGCCATCTTCAATATTCTTACAAAATTGTTATGCCTCTTGCTGTTCATAAAACAGTCATGAGTTTTTACCATGTTTACATATTTTAATAAAAAGCCTGAACTAATAGCTTTGTTCTTCTTCTACAAGATCCTCATTTGTTCTCAGATATCCCTTTCAGCAGGGATGGAAGTTCCTGGCAGAGAAAGAGGAAGCAATAAGGCTCAGCAATGGTGACAGCACTGGGGGCAGCAACAGAGATTAGTAAAAGTGATGTCTATTCCTGGTAGAGAAACTTCAACCATAGATAAGTTAGACCTTCCTCCAGTTTTCAAGCAAAGTATTCTTGGCAACAGACATCCCTGTGGGAAGTTGAATCTGGAGGTGAAAGAGGGCAGAGTCCATGTGATTACAGGACCTATCCATGGATATATATAAAGTAGCCATTTCGAATATACATATGTTGTGGAATACTTTGTTATTGTTGGTATTCAGTTGCTAAGTCATCTTTGTGACCCCATGGACTGCAGTGCACCAGGCTTCCTTGTCCTTCACTATCTCTTGGAGTTTGCTCAAACTCATGTCCATTGATTCAGTGATGTTTATCTAACCACTTTATCCTCTGCTGCCCTCTTCTCCATTTACCCAATCTTTCCCAGCATCAAGGTCTTTTCCAATGAGTTGGCTTTTTGCATAAGGTAGACAAAGTATTAGAGCTTCAGCAACAACAACAAATGCTTAATAGATTAAGGAAAATTATGTTTTGTTATTAAATAAATGAGATTTAACATTAGACATAAAAAAATAGAACTATACCCAACTCTTGATGCATACTAAAATTAAGTGACTTTTCACAGTGAAATAACTTTGGAAGCAAAGCCAAGTGGGTCTTAGATTCTTGAGTTACAGGCCACAATTTTTCAATTTCACCTCACTGTCAGTTTCCATTATGGAGATTAAATAAGATCATGAGCTTAATTGTTCTTTGAAAAGGTAATAATCTGCTGAATAAATGGCTATTATATATGATATCTAGGCAATAATCTTAAAAGTTCCAGTGTTCTGATTTGTACATTCAAAATTTACTCAATGAATATAGTATTAAAGTTATTTGGAAAATATGCTATAATAAGTGGATTTTTTATTAAATGGGTCTTGATAATGATCAGTTAAAGATGATAATAATCTTTGGGGCTGAGACAATGAGACTGAGAACCATTTAGGCCTTGCTTCCATTCCAGCAGGACTCCAGAGCTTGCCCATAAGTCTTTTCATAGTGGTTCTTCTTGGTCCACTCATCTGGCTCTTTTCAGGCTATGAGTAACCAGGATCATCTCCTTCCCTCCTAGGTAAAATTATTCCTTCTTTTTGCTTCCCAATAGAACCATATCTCTCACTGTTTCCAAGTCCAACCTCAAACTGCTCCCTGCACAATAGGCCAACAAATCAAGAGATGAGGTGCTAGTGCACAGAATAGCAACTTTACTTGGAAAGCCACCAGACCAAGGAGATGGCAGACTAGTGTCCTAAAGAACCATCTTACTGGCGTAAGAATTGAGGCTCCTTTTATATTAAAAGGGAAGGGAATGTTGCTGGTTGTTGTAAACTTCTTGGAGCTGGCCAGAACCTGGAGGAGATGCGATAATCCTTTGTTCTTGCAGTTGTCCATGTAGGTCTGGTCACGATGTTCCCCTAATCCTTCAACAAGACAAATGTTATTCTCTGTTCTGCAATTTTTTATCCCTATGTGGGTGAAAAGTGTAATACCTTAAAAGGTCAAGCCTGGGAGGCAGATCTCATTATGTGTATTTCAGGCTGTAAGCAGCATTCCTTTACCTAGGTCCAGAACCAATGTGATGGAAAACAGAACAGAGCACAAAAGTTAAGAGCTAAAGGAATAGATACAATATGGAGTCAGATTTTTGTTGTTGTTGTTACAGTACCTCTTCTAATTATTTTTTCCTTCAAATTTTTTAAAAGACACTTATGGACTATTAATTCAGATTTGGAAACATCAAAAACCCTAAAATCTGTTCTTCTTTTCTTGAGGAAAGAAAAGGAGAGTGTAATATTTAAAATTTCTGTAGAAGGAAGAAGAAATTGTTTCATCATTTTAACATAGTAAGGAAAAAAATGCAGTTACATTTAATAATAAAATTGTTTGAAACATTGAGGAACAATTATATAATTTTTTAAAGTTATAAGTAATTTCTGGAGTATAAGGGGTTTTTAAGAAATGTGATGAAAGTTTAACTTTTTGAACATAAATTTATCCCTCACAGAATACTTTTATAATCATAATTCATGCATCTAAAGGGAGAATTTATTGGAAAAACTTGTCTTACTATAAACTTTAGTCTTACTATAAAATTGGTCTTAAGGTAAAGCAAGTAATGGAGTCCTAAACATTTAGAACAAAAAATGATCTTAAAAATTTTCAAGTCCCTCCAAAGAATTTTGCAGTACAAGAAACTGTTGAAGAGTAGTGATTTTTCCATGTATTACAAAATAAATATTTTGATTGTTTCAAGTGCATAAAAATATGTTAATTATAAGCCTATTAGCTTATTAAGCTTTTCTATAAATTACTTATGCAAGATATCATTAATTCTTAAAAGTATATATTGCATATAATGAAAAATATTTCTGTGTTTTAGAAATTGTTTCCTCCATTATTTTTCAACCACAATTTTTTTTTTTTTTTTACCCCTCTCTCTGTTTTTTTAATATTAACAAATACAAGCAGCAGAGAGGGCTAACTGCTCTCTGCTATTCTCTGAGGGGAAACAAGAGCACAAAGCTGTTCCTCTGGCCTTCCTCTAGCCGCAGGGCCTGCTTAGCTCCTCCTTAGAGCTGTTATCCAACCCAACTTCCCTCATCCCCACTTCCCAGGCAGGATGGGAGGCACATGGTTAATCACAATGTTTAAGAGAAGCAAACACCTGAGCTCTATATGAAGAGAAAGCAGGAGGAGCTAACACTCAAAACTCAAAATGAATGGAAAGAAAGTTCATAGCAGTGGATATTCATTAGGGAAGGCATATGAGGTAGAAATAAACAGAAGATATCTCTAATAGGTAATTCCATCCCTTCATCTCGAGAGGTACAGTAAAAATTACTCTTTGAAGATAAAGCAAAATGTTTAACTCCAGTACTCTTGCCTGGAAAATCCCATGGACAGAGGAGCCTGGTAGGCTGCAGTCCATGGGGTCACGAAGAGTCGGACACGACTGAGCGACTTCACTTTCACTTTTCACTTTCATGCACTGGAGAAGGAAATGGCAACCCACTCCAGTGTTCTTGCCTGGAGAATCCCAGGGACGGCAGAGCCTGGTGGGCTGCCGTCTATGGGGTCTCACAGAGTCGGACACAACTGAAGTGACTTAGAATCAGCAGCAGCAAAATGTTTAAGGTGAGGTGAACAAATTAAATATTTTCATGGCAACAATGGCACCAAGAAGGAATTAGCTTGAAGCAGAGATCAAATGAGATATTATATACACATGACTGAAGCAGCTTAGCAGCAGCAGTACACACACACACACACACACACACACATATATGTCTATAATTATAAGAAACAGTTTGCTCTGTAAAAGTGGAAGAAAAATTGCCTCTTCATGGAAGAGTGGGAGAAAGAACTGTATACTCTTGCCCATTATCACTGACAAAGAATGAAAGCTCAAAAAACTCAAATTTAAACTCCTACATTAAAGTAATATCTCCGTTTAGCCTCTAACACGTTTCTACATCACTGACATGCGAAATTCCTGTAAAAAGGGAATCTAGAAGAATAAATGGGGATAGGGATAGGAATTAAACAAATAAAAAATATAGCGATATTTATTACAAGATAGTGTCACCACTGGACAAGCAAAACATATTACACCTAAATATTTCTGCTTGGATTGTCATAATTAAACACGAATTATTCCTAATAATTATCCTATCTTCTGAGGTCTATCCTAGTGAAGGCAAATAGGACAGAAAAAAAATCAAACAAGTAAAAGACTGAAAATACTGAAGCAATAACATGATAGTGATGAAGAGCAGGGCCATTCTTCTGGGGAAAGTTGGTGTTCCAGGGATGTGTGCACTCTATTGAGAGCCCTTTTACTCCAAAGGCACTTGTTGATCCCAGATACAGTGGCTAAAATGTTGAAGAGCACACTTTAAGAGTTTTTTCTGTTTGTTTGTTTGTTTTTGTGGACAAGGAGTCTAGGACGTATCTAGAGGATTGCCAGGTGAACAAATCTTACTTTATGCATAAACTTCGAAAGGCACTAAACAGTAAAAATAAAGTGAAGTCAATGAGGATTACATTCTAATCAATCCAAGAAATTATAATAATCCTAAACTGATAGTGACCCAGGCACTTAGCAGATAATATATCTCTAGAGAAATTTTATTTCTTCATAGGCCTCAAATTACTCATTCAAACATTTTTGCAAGTACTACATTGACTACACAATAAATAAATTAGATAAGCAAGGAGATAAAACATGAACATAGATCAGCAGAGAAAAAGAGAAAACAGTAGACCTACAAACTTAAAAAGCAAGATTAATAATTCTAGAAGAAGAGAACTGGGAATTATTTTTTACAAAGGAACACAATTGAAATTCTAGACTTGAAAATTTTATTAAAGGAAATTAAGAATTCAATGGATAGTTTAGAAAATAAGACACAGCTCAGGGGAAAAAAAGTAGTAAAGTGAAAACTAAGCTAAAAAGAAAATACAATGGATTACAAAGAAACAAATGGTGCAAAATATAGTAGAAGAGAGAGTAAAATATACAGAGAATATAGTGAGAATTATAAAAGGAGAAAAGAAAGGGAATGTGCCAAATCAATATTTGAAGCTATTCAGTTGAGAATTGAAATCTTTATACCAAGCCAAAACTATGTACCTGACAAATTCCAAGTATAATAAATAAAAAGAAATTCTTTCCTATGTATTAGAGAAGGAAATGGCAACCTATTCCAGCATTCTTTCCTGGGAAATCCCATGGAGAGAGGAGCCTGGTGGGCTGCAGTCCATAGTGTCACAGAGTAGAACACGACTTAGCAACTGAGGACACACTTAAGTATATTATAGCAAATTCCTAAGGAAAACACTAGCAAATAAAATTAAGATAAAAAATATATATATATACACGTTATTAAGTTTATTATAAAAACAGATTGTTTTTAATACTTAAATGTTATCATATTAACAAAATATAGGAGAAAATAATCTATTTTTCATTCAGGAAAACAACAAAATTCAATATTCATTCTTGATATTAAAAACAGCATAATATAAAGGTGTGGATGATAACTTTATTATTCTGATAAAATATAGCGATCTTAAATATGAAATGTTGAAAACTTTCTTTGAGATAGGAATCAAAGTAACACTATATCCTGTCATCCTTCTATTTGTCATTTTGTGAAGAATCCTCACTGTGTAGTAAGGTAAAGAAAATAGATAATAGCTAAAGGAATTAGAAGACTTGGCACTACTTGAGATGACAAATTCTTAGGTGGGGAATAAAAGCACAGAAAATTATTAGAAATAAATTAACTTAAGTTTCTTTAATACAAAGTCAACCGAAAAAAACAGAGAAGCTTTTCTATTTATCAGCTTATATGCACTGAATTCTGATGCCCTTAAATTCATATATTGAAGCCATACACTCTAATGTGACTATCAGTTCAGTTCAGTTCAGTTGCTCAGTCGTGCCCAACTCTTTGTGACCCCATGAATCTCAGCATGCCAGGCCTCCCTGTCCGTCACCAACTCCTGGAGTTCACTCAGACTCACATCCATCCAGTCGGTGATGCCATCCAGCCATCTCATCCTCTGTTGTCCCCTTCTCCTCCTGCCCCCAATCCCTCCCAGCATCAGAGTCTTTTCCAGTGAGTCAACTCTTCGCATCAGGTGGCCAAAGGATTGGAGTTTCAGCTTCAGTATCAGTCCTTCCAATGAACACCCAGGACTGATCTCCTTTAGGATGGACTGGTTGGATCTCCTTGTAGTCCAAGGGACTCTCAAGCATCTTCTTCAACACCACAGTTCAAAAGCATCAATGCTTCAGCGCTCAGCTTTCTTCACAGTCCAACTCTCACATCCATACATGACCACAGGAAAAACCATAGCCTTGACTAGATGGACCTTTGTTGGCAAAGTAGTGTCTCTGCTTTTGAATATGCTATCTAACTTGGTCATAACTTTTCTTCCAAGGAGTAAGCGTCTTTTAATTTCATGGCTGCAGTCACCATCTGCAGTGATTTTGGAGCCCCCCAAAACAAAGTCTGACACTGTTTCTACTGTTTCCCCATCTATTTGCCATGAAGCTGTGGACCAGATGCCATGATCTTCGTTTTCTGAATGTTGAGCTTTAAGCCAACTTTTTCACTCTCCTCTTTCACTTTCATCGAGAGGCTTTTTAGTTCCTCCTCACTTTCTGCCATAAGGATGGTGTCATCTGCATATCTGAGGTTGTGCTTCTTCCAGCCCAGCATAAATTCAGCATGTGGTAAAAAATTATTTAGTAATAAAGTGTTGCTATTTTTTCAAAACATGTTTTCTGACCCTCCTAGATGTACCAGGATTAATCTGGTTATCAAGTATTGGTTCAGTTTGTGCTGAATACTGTATAGAGTATTGCAGGCACAAAGTAGGTAAAATATTCCTTCTAGAAATTCCTAGATTATAAGGTTAACCATTAAAACCATGATTAATACGGTAAGTGTTTGGTAACTGTATGTACTGAGCTATGTGATTATGAAAGGCTGAGGATGGGAGGTTTAATTATTTATATTATTATGGAACAATAGGAATGATTTCCAAAGAGAAACAATACTTGATATTATACTTGATGATTGAATGAAAATTTGTACTTCCCTCACCTAAGACTCTTCCTTTCCACATGATTTTCTTATTGCTGTGAAAATGTGTTTTGCATGACATCTGTTACATTTCTAATCATGTATGACACTGTGGTAAAACTGAGCATTTCTCTTATACAGTTCTCTTTAGATATTAATTTTCATTCTATTCTTTTCTGATTCCCTTAAATTATTGTACATTTTCTTTCTTTTGCTTTAAAACATTACCCTTATATAGACATTGTCTGCTGTTCAAAATTTTCTCTCCAACAACTCTTATAAAATAACATATAGACTATTAGCCATAATACCCATTCTTCTCATATGGATATCATAAGGACCTCTCCTAAACCAGTTGGACTTTTTCCTTTTCTTTTATGGAGAAATAGTTGAACATATGCAAAAATGAAAATAGTATAATTCAACTTCATAAACATATTGCCATCCTCAAACCTTCAATATCTGGCTGATTCTGTCTTATACATGTACCATTCATAATCCTTCCATATTGCTCCCATTGATATCCTTCCGTATTACTCGGAATTAATCACAGATATTGTACAATCATATCCAAAGATATATTTTTAGCGTATATTTTTTAAAAGATATGTTTTCTTTCACTAAAATATTATACATAAACATTGAACATTTTAATAAAATATTATGTTTGTAATATAAAATATTTATTCAATATTCAAAATTCCATTTGCCTCAAAATATTTTTGTATGTATCAATTTTTTCTTATGATTAAATTAAGATAGAAGAAAAGATGTTTTTCTGTTGTAGTTTCCCACACTTGGGATTTACATTTGGAAGTATATTTCCACTGGATATAGAATTCTATGTCAGGAGATTTGATTTCCTTTTGGTAGTTTAAATATAGGTTCCACTTTTTACAACTACATTATCTACATAGTGTAGTTAAAGTTATTCCTGTGCCCTCTTTACTGTCAAGCAAGAATATAAATAAACTGCATATTAATAAATGTAAGTTTGTATAAATAGTTGTACTTGGTGTGAATAAATGATAAATTACATAAATTAAAAGAATTATCCATAAGATGTTTCCTCAATTGCTAAGATATTTTAGGACTTCTTTTACTTGACTTGTTTTACTTCTATAGTATCTTCTGGATTCATAAATTTTTCAAAGGCTTAATATTTTGGCAGACAGCTCTCTAGTGAGCCAAACATACTGCATTCATTTTATAATTGCATTTAAGTAGAAAATTCAAAATATGAATTAAAAACACATGGCACTGAAAGATTCACATTTTTATTTGCACTTTTCTTAGAACTTTGTACAAATTTTAGAACTCAACTGTTTGGTATTCAAAGTGTATTTATATGCTAATAAGTGAGTTACAGAATAATTATTTTACTAAGGTATAATAATCTTCTATGTGTATGTTTTTCAGGCACTTTTTCATGTATTATATTGAATATTGTCATTGACAGTATAGAATGTTTTAGTTCATTTACACTTAATGTAATAATCAGTGTAGTCGGCACAGCGGGTTCCTAGAGCATGAAGCAGATACTTTTTGGCCAATGAGCATAGCCCCTGGTTTGGCTATAAGCATGGTAACTTCTTTATTGTTGTTGTTCAGTCACTAAGTCGTGTCCTACTCCTTGCAACCCCATGGACTAGCATGCCAGGCTTCCCTGTCCTTCACTATCTCCCAGACTATGCTCAAACTCATGTTCATTGAGTTGGCAATACCATCCAATTATCTTATCCTCTGTTGTCCCCTTCTCCTCCTGCCCTCAACCTTTCCCAGCATCAGGGTCTTTTCTAATGAGTTGGCTCTTCATATCAGGTGGCCAAAGTATTGGAGCTTCAGCTTCAGCAGCAGTCCTCCAGTGAATATTCAGGCTTGGTTTTCTTTAGGATTTACTGGTTTGATCTCCTTGTTGTCCAAGAGACTCTCAAGAGTCTTCTCCAGTATCACAGCTTGAAAGTATCAATTCTTCAGCACTCAGTCTTCTTTATGATCCAACTCTCACTTTCATGTATGGCTACTGGAAAAATCATAGCTTTGACTATATGGATGTTTGTTGGCAAAAATAAGCAAGAATTTTTGAAAATTTTAATAAATCCACGGACTTAAGAATCTGTAAAATCTTCAATAAGATAAATGCAAATAATAAGAAATTTAGATACACTTATGATATTGCTGGAAAATCAGAGGGAAACTTTTCCATATAAGCTTTATTAAGGTACAATTGATGAATAAAAGTTTATATCTCAGGGGTACAATGTGATGTTTTGATGGTGGCTCAGAGGTTAAAGCGTCTGCCTCCAATGCAGGAGACCTGGGTTCAATCCCTGGGTCAGGAAGATCCCCTGCAGAAGGAAATGGCAACCCACTCCAGTATTCTTGCCTGGAGAATCCCATGAACAGAGGAGCCTGGTAGGCTACAGTCCACAGGGCCGCAAAGAGTCGAACACGACTGAGCTACTTCACCTCACCTTATACATTGTGAAATGTTACTACAATCAAGCTGATTATCACATTTATCACCTTACATAGCTTTCATTTTTAGAGCATGTAGTGGGAACACTTAAGTTCTACTCTCTAAGCAAATTTCAACTATGCAACACAGTCTTATAAATTATAGAAATCGTGATATACATTATGCAATCAGAATTTATTCAATTTATAAGTAAAATTTCTACCCTCTGTGCAATATTTTTCCATTTCTCCCACCCCACTCCTAGACCCTGGCAACCATCATTCAACTCTTTGTTCCTATGCATTCAACTTTTTTAGATTCCACATAGAATGAATTAATATAGTGTTTGTCTTTCCGTATATGGTTTATTTCATTTAGTATAGTGTTCCTCAGTTTTCTTGATGCTGTCACAAATGTCAAGATGACTTTCTTTTATGGGTGAATAAAATTCTATGTATACATTCCAATTTTTTCTGCCCATTAATGTATCAGTGAACACTTACATTGTTTGCTTATCTTGGCTATTGTGAAAAATGCTACAATAAACATATGACAGGGAAGCCTGGTGTGCTGCAGTTCATGGGATCACAGACAGTCGGACATGACAACAACTAAACAACAACAAAAAGCATGGAAGTGCACATATCTCTTTGAGGTACAAATTTAATTTCCTTTGCATATATACCCAGAAGTAAGGTTGCTGGGTGATATGGTATTTCTACAATTTTGAGGAACCTCTGTACTGTTTCCATAATGGCTGTACCAATTTACCTTTCTACAAATAGCACAAAAGAATTCCCTTTTCTATACACTGTTTTCTATGTGATTTATCTTTTTTTTTTTTTTTTGATAGCCATCCTACAAATGTGGTGATATCCCATTGTGGTTTTGATTTGTATTTCTTTGATGATTGGTGATGCTGATTAATAATGGTGTTGGTTCAAGTTGTGGACTTCTTTCCCAGCAAGATATGTCATTTTCTGTATGCTTCTTTCATTAGTTTGGAGGGCAAGAGTTCCTGTGGCCTCAATTCTCTGAGAGATCTAAGAAGACTTTTTGTTTGTTTGTTTATTCATTTATTCAACTTTTTTTGTGTTGTGAGTATAGGAATGTTGACTTCCCAGTTTTTCACAGGTCAAAGTGAATATTAGAAGTCTTAATCTTTATTTTTAAAGAATATCTTCATTGGGTATAGAATTCTGTATTAGGAATTATTTTCCTTCAATTTTTTAAAGATATTATATATATATATTGAAAAATGTCACTCCTTGTGTTAAAGGCAATGTATCCTCTCTCTGCTTTTAAGATTTTGCCTCTGACAAGATCACCAACCTTGTCCAACTGCATACCCTGACATAACCCTGTGACCCACCTCTGGGTCTGCTCAGCCATATGCCAGGGGCTGTTCTGCCTCCCCAGAAACCTGGTAGTATGCAAGCTCATCCTTACTCCTGAGCAAATACCACTGGGACACTTAATTTTGATTCAGGAATTGCAGGCATCTAAGTGTAAACTGGCTTGAGAATTAAAAACTCCAGAAGTCTCAGCATTTTATATGCTTTACCTCTGGAAACCCCACCATATTTTCATTTTGAAGAATGCAGAAAACTCTTCTCAAGCATCTAACAAAGGAAGAAAGGAGACCATTTGAAATATGCCCAGGGTATTCTTTTCTTCTTTATGGTTTTGTAACAAATAGTAGTCCTCAATGGGGAACTACTTTTACAAAGTATTATGGACTTGGGAAGGACAGTCCCATCTAGCCCTCCTGTCTTGTCTAACGGGGATAAGAAGACTGAGAGGAATTTGTGAAAGTCATAATTAAGGGGTACAGGCACAATAAAGGGTTGAGATCTACTCATAGATTTAGAGAATGGTTGCTTCTCTTAACAGCACCACGTCAATAGGACATCTGTACTATAGCAGATGATTGCAACAGAAGTGCAAACCTTAGACCTTATTTAAGAAGTCACTAGGGAAACCTCAGAGGTTAAAGCATCTGCCTGGAATGCGGGAGACGGGTTCAATCCCTGGGTCGGGAAGATCCCCTGGAGAAGGAAATGGCAACCCACTCCAGTACTCTTGCCTGGAGAATCCCATGGAGGGAGGAGTCTGGTAAGCTACACTCAGTCCATGGGGTCGCAAAGAGTTGGACACGACTGAGCGACTTCATTCACTCAGGGAAACCAAAAGACAAAAACAGACATATCAGAAGATATTTTAGTCTCTGACATAGCTATAGCAAATAGTGTGCCTACTCAGCCCTGTCTGACTCTTTTTGACCTTTTGGATTATAGTTTGCCAGACTCCTCTGTCCATGAAGTTTTTTAGACAAGAATACTGGAGTGGGTTATCATTTTCTTCTCCAGTAGATCTTCTTGAGTCAGGGATCAAACCCTCCTCTCCTGTGCCTTCTACAGTGCAGGCAAATTACTTACCCACTGAGCCATCAGGAAAGCCCACAGATAGTAAATGCAGCCAAAGTCAAACACAAAATGAACATAAATCCTCACTTTAAAGGCCTATTTACCTCAGTTCTTATCATCTGGAACATCATACCAAGCTTTAAATAAAATTTATAGGACATACTATAATAAAAAAGAAAAATATCCCCCATCCTCACAGTTTGAAGAGTTAGAACAAGCCTCAGACTCATATATAATGTGTATATGGAATAAAAATTGGAATTATTGTTCCAGGGAATAGCCAATTATGACTCCATGTTGAATCTATTTCTTTTACTTTACTCTTTGCGTCCCTGCTTTTCTTCACTAAAAGTATAGTATTTTCACATGATGGCCTGTCTCAGGAAACCTTGCCCCTCTGCCTAAATGTTAAACAAAAGAATCTTTTTGTTCAGGACCCTGTCCACCTATGCACGGCTACAGGAAAGAAGAATTTAACACATCCCTTTCCTTTCCTAAGTCTTGCCATTGTAGGAGATATTTGAAAGATTAATGGCCTTTATGGAGTAGGAAACAGCAAAGCCACTCCAATATTCTTGCCTGGGGAATCCCATGGACAGAGTATCCTGTCAGGCTACCGTCCATGGGGTTGCAAAGAGTCAGACACAACTGAAGCAACTTAGCATGCATGCAATGGCCTCTTTAATTTAGTTCCTCACCTCTCCCCATCCTTGTTCTATAAAAGAACCTACCATCCAGATTCCAAAAAGATGGTTATTTTGAGACAGTCTTCCATCTTCTTAATCTGCGGGCTTTCCAAATAAAGTTGTATTTCTTACCTCAACACCTTGTTTCTTGGTTAATTGGCCTGTTGTATGGCAAGCAGAATGAGTTTGGACTCAGTAACACTATTAGACCTAGAATTTAAAATAACCATTATTCATATGCCAAGGTTTTTAATTTTTTCAAAAAGTAAATAATATGTAATAATAGATGAGTACCATAAGAAGCAGACATGAAAACTTTATAAAAGAATAAAAAGAAATTTTAGAAATTAAAAAAATCATATTTCAGAAATGAACAATGCATATTAGCACACTGGACAGAGCCAAAGTATGTAGTAACTTAAGAAGATATTCATAGAATATTTTCAAACTGAAACTCAAAGTAAAAAGAATTTTTAAAAATAAAGAGTATCGGAAAACTGAAACAAACAAAAAAAGATGCAGCATATAAAATGGGAAGACCAGAAGGAGAAGAAAAAGAGAAATTAGCAGAAGAAATATTTGACTCCACAATGGTTGAAAATTTCCAAAATTAATAACATATGCTAAAACACAGATCCAGAAAGCTCATAGTAAACAATCAGGATAAATATTAAAGTCTATACCTAGGCATATCATTTAAACTGAAGAAATCTAAAAACTAAGAAAAAATTTTGAAAGAAGTTAGAGGGAAAAAAAAAAATCACCTCACCTCACCTCTAGAAGAAGAATGGAATTCTTCCCTGATAGTTCAGTCAGTAAAGAATCCTCCTGCAATGCAGAAGACCCCTGTTTGATTCCTGAGTCGGGAAGATACCCTGGAGAAGGGACAGGCCCCCCACTCCAGTATTCTTGGGCTTCCCTTGTGGCTCAGCTGGTAAATAATCCACCTGCAATGCAAGAGATCTGGGTTCAATCCCTGGGTTGGGAAGATCCCCTGGAAAGGGAAGTCTACTCACTCCAGTATTCTGGCCTGGAGAATTCCATGGACTGTATAGTCCATGGGGTTGCAAAGAGTAAGGCACGACTGAGAGACTTTCACAGAAGAAGTAGAATTACACTGGACTAATCTTCACAAATCATATAAGGAAGAATAAAGTAGAGTGAAATATTTGAAGTGTTGAAAGAGAAAAAATAGCACTAACCTAGAATTCTTTAACCAGGGAAAATTACCTTTACAAGAAGAAATAAAGACTAAAACAATCCAAAACAGGGAATTTGTCATCAGTAGATGCGACTTTAAAAGAAGTGTTTCATGAAAAATTAAAATGATAAAAGTTAGAAATTCAGACCTACATAAAGAAAGGCAGAACATGAGAAAAGAAATAAATGAATGTAAGATAACCTTTCATTTTCCTTATATTAATTGATTAATAGATAAGTATTCAAATCATAATAGCAGCAATGTATTATATATATATTGATATTATATGTTGATTATAGCTTATGTTTATGTGAAATAAATGAAAGCAAGAACATGAGAGAGGAATTAGGAATACTCTCTTATAAGGAAAATGTACCATCCATGAAATGATAGCATGTTATATAAAGTGGACTTAGTCATAAACATGTAAAACAAACCATAGGGAAATAAATTTAAAAAATTTTAAAGAAGATAATTGATATGCCAAATAAAGAAAGTGGAATTACATAATATACTCAACTAAACCCTGAGAAGACAGAAAAAGAGGGCAAGACTAAAAAAAAAAAAAAAAAAAGCACAGAGAATAAGGTTAATGACCAATATGAATAGATGTTAACCCAACTATAGCAGTAATCACTTTATATTCGAATGATCTACACATCCAAATTATAATAAAAGACCTAGACTGACAGAGCATATTTTAAAAATCCAACTAATGTTGTTTACAAGTAACTCTTTTAAAATATGAAGATACAGGTAGATGCAATAATTAATGTAAACAAAGACATTCTTCAGTTCACAAAATATTAATTCAAAATGGATAATAAACTTAACATGGGCTTCCCTGGTGTTTCAGATGGTAAAGAATCTGCCTGCAATGTGGGAGACCTGGGTTCAATTTCTGCATCAGGAAGATTCCCTGGAGAAGGAACTGGCAACCCACTCCAGTATTCTTGCCTGGAGAATCCCATGGACAGAGGAGCCTGGCAGACCATGGAGTAGCAAAGAGTCAGACATGACTGAGCAATTAGATGATGTGGGAAATAAACCTAAATATAGAATGAAAAACTGTATAATTTCTAAATATAACAGGAAAAATCTAGTTGCCCTAGAGTTTGACAATTAGTTTTTAAGTACATGGCCATAAAAATAACTACCTCAGAAAGTTAGCTGAGTGAGCAGTAAAAGAGAAAAACTGTATCAGTGTGGTTGTTGTTGCTATAAATGATGACTGTAGCTAGAAAGCAATAATATGGATATTTATCTCTTCAAGACTAAATTTTGTCATTATTAAAAGAATAAGAACCCCAAGGAAGACGTACTACTGTCATTTTAAGCAATCTTGATAAATAATATTTAATTCAGTCTAATGCACCCATGACAAATCTATTAAGAAAAGAAGCCAGTAAAATATCAATAATTATATAAAACTGTAATAAAATAACCTCTTGCAACATGTGTATGTGCTTCAAGGACTATTACCCTTAATTGCTAGCAAAATTATTTTCTATATTCCACATAATTTAGTGGGTTCTGGAGAGGTCACCAAAATTGTTCAGTATGCCACAACTCCCACAGGATGAGAGTCTATCCTGTTGAACAGAATGTAAATTCTTCTGAGTCACAGTGTTCACTGTATTGCAGTGCATGTAGGTTTACATTGTAATCAATACCCTTTTATTTATGAATAATATAAAAGACAACAGACCTTTCCTCATTTTATGCTTCATATTTTTCCCTTTGATTCTTCTTAATTCTATATATTTAAAAACTAAAAGTTATATCATTTAAAATATTAGTTTATGAGCTTTTATCTTAGTTCACTAACTTGTAACCAATCAATGTTCTTATGTTAGTTTGTCTTTTTTTAAAATTTAGATGTGAATCAGTATCAAACTATCATTCAGGTATAGAGGAGGTAGGGTATACGTTGTCTGAAATTATATCACAAGGCAATACATACAGTAAATAACTAGAATTTCCAATAGAGAAAACTAAAAAGAAATACCAGAGTTTTACTTAAAAAATTGAAATATTTGAGATTTTTTGCTATTCCAGAGGTTATATATGAAAACAATGATGGAAATTCAAAGATACAGATTAGGCTTTTCTAGTAAACATTATAGTGATAAACACCTGTGAAAAACATAATAAGCTTATATTTCAAGGAAAATGTCATGTGTTTCATGTATATTAGCTCATTTAATTCTCATAGCAAATGTAGAAGCTCAGTAATTTTCATCTCTGATTTTCAGATGAGGGCATTGCGGTACAGAAAGAATTACTAATTTCCCAACATCTCACAGCTAGGAAAAGGTGCAGCCAGACTGCAGGCCCAGGCAATCTGATCTCATAGTCTATAAGCTTAATTTTATGCTATTTTTAAAGGAAAAATTGTCTGGAAGTGAAACACTGGGAGAATACTAACAAAATTATCTTCTTGTCCAGAGATACAAGGAGAATGTGTGAAAGAGCTCTTTCACCTACTTATAACCAATCAATGTTCTTATATTTGTTTGTGTGTGTGTTTTTTTTTTAATTTAGATGTGAATTAGTATCAAGCTATGAATGGATGAAAGAGCATCCTCCTTCCCTTATGTATATTTCAAGGGAAAAAAAAAAGTCAGGTCTTAGCCTTGGGCAAGGACAGAAAGGAAGAATTCTATAAAGAGTTTCAGGTTAAACTAAGATCTCTTTATAGTGAACAGAGGTTTCAGAGATTGCTGTGGGAATGCTTGAGAGAAAGTACTGGACAGTCTAGGTATATGAATATCAGTTGTGTAAGATTTATGAAAATGTTAGGCATGTTTCTATTAACTGGCCTTCTGTAGCAAGTTAAGTGGAGATATGCTGACACATAGCAGTGTACCTCACCTGCCTAGGATTCTAAGTAGAATATTGAAGAGCTATGTTGTTTACCCTGAAAGGTCCCTCCTCTGATGACTAGTGAATGCCTCTTGGATAAATCAACAATTGCTAATACACAGTTGTGTATACCATTTCTGTTTGTTTATTTGATTGTATTATATTTCTCTTTTAAAGACTTGCCTTAGTATATTACTTTATTAATTGCTTAGAAAATTAAATAAAGGTAACGACAAGGAAACAATTAATAAACAAAAGCCTACTACTCAAAAGTTTAAAAGAAATTTATATTTATTTCCGGTTATACAATCTCTGTGTTTAAAGAAATATTTACAAATGAAACTGTATCTCTCTATGTTCTCCTTTATCTTAATTGTTTCTTTTTATCTCTACAAGAAACTTATCTAATTTAATTTGATATGAATCTAAAGTCTATGTTTATATATTAACTCTATATAAGAATACTATATACTTCATAAAACACTAAATAGTTTATAATAATTTCTGCATATTTATGTTTGCTTTTACTTTTAGCAGATAGAAAAATTAATGGGATAAATATTCTAATAAACTATGATTCAGTTCAGTTCAGTTCAGTCGCTCAGTCGTGCCCGACTCTTTGTGACCCCATGAATCGCAGCACACCAGGCCTCCCTGTCCATCACCAACTCCCGGAATGCCATCCAGCCATCTCATCCTCTGTCATCCCCTTCTCCTCCTACCCCTAGTCCCTCCCAGCATCAGAGTCTCTTCCAATGAGTCAACTTTTTGCATGAGGTGGCCAAAGTACTGAAGTTTCAGCTTTAGCATCATTCCTTCCAAAGAAATCCCAGGGCTGATCTCCTTCAGAATGGACTGGTTGGATCTCCTTGCATTCCAAGGGAATCTCAAGAGTCTTCTCCAACACCACAGTTCAAAAGCATCAATTCTTCGGCTCTCAGCTTTCTTCACAGTCCAACTCTCACATCCATACATGACCACTGGAAAAACCATAGTCTTGACTATATGGACCTTTGTTAGCAAAGTAATGTCTCTGCTTTTCAATATGCTATCTAGGTTGGTCATAACTTTCCTTCCAAGGAGTAAACCTCTTTTAATTTCATGGCTGCAATCATCATCTGCAGTGATTTTGGAGCCCAAAAAAATAAAGTCTGACACTGTTTCCACTGTTTCCCCATCTCTTTCCCATGATGGGACCACAGGCCATGATCTTCGTTTTCTGAATGTTGAGCTTTAAGCCAACTTTTTCACTCTCCACTTTCACTTTCATCAAGAGGCTTTTAGTTCCTCTTCACTTTCTACCATAAGGGTGGTGTCATCTGCATATCTGAGGTTATTGATATTTCTCCCAGCAATCTTGATTCCACCTTGTGCTTCTTCCAGCCCAGCACTTCTCATAATGTACTCTTTATATAAGTTAAATAAGCAGGGTGACAATATACAGCCTTGACATACTCCTTTTCCTATTGGGAACCAGTCTGTTGTTCCATGTCCAGTTCTAACTGTTGCTTCCTGGCCTGCATACAGGTTTCTCAAGAGGCAGGTCAGGTGGTCTGGTATTCCCATTTCTTTCAGAATTTTCCACAGTTTACTGTGATTCATACAGTCAAAGGCTTTGGCATAGTCAATAAAACAGAAATAGATGTTTTTCTGGAACTCTCTTGCTTTTTCCATGATCCAGTTGGTGTTGGCAATTTGATCTCTGGTTCCTCTGCCTTTTCTAAAACCAGGTTGAACATCAGGAAGTTCACGGTTCACGTATTGCTGAAGCCTGGCTTGAAGAATTTTGAGCATTACTTTACTAGCGTGTGAGATGAGTGCAATTGTGCTGTAGTTGGAATTGAGATTAAGTTGTGATTAAAAATTATTAAATGAAGTAAAAGAGTTCTAGGGAGAAAATTCCAAAAAAATAATTGAAAATCATCAAAAAACATTTGTATAAAGGAAGAGATATCCATATTTGTGAATATCAGGGTTCAATAATTAAAATGTTAAATTTCCCCATTAAAATATAATGATAAAATAATTCATTCGAAATCTCAATAGCTTTTTGGAGGGAAGAAGCTTGATAAATTGATTCTAAAGTTCTGACAAAATTGTAAAATTTCAGATCAAGATTACCCAAGACAATTCTGATTAAAAAAAAAAAATGGAATTTGAAGTTGGTTGGATGTCCTCACAATAAACCATTGAGTATGATTATTTCCCCCTTTGGTAAACATTGCCATTGTTTTCAAATAAATATATGGGAACTTGGTAAAAAAAAAAAAAAATCAGTGAGGAAATACATTCAATAAATTGCCCTGAAGCAATTAAGCATTGGGGGAAAATAATAGATTCCTAGCTCATATTAGGCATGAAATTAATTCCAATTGGGATAAACATGTAACATGATATATAGACATTTGTTTGTATTGAAATATGTATCTTAGGAAATTCAGTATAAGAATGATATATAGGCAAGATACAAAAGAGAAATCATAAAAAATAGAAATATTTTTGATTACATAAAATATTAAACATTTTACAACCAAGTATCCCTGTTGGCTCAGTTGTAAAGAATCCACCTGCAATACAGGAAAACTCTTGCAATGCAGGAGACTAGGGTTTGATCCCTGGGTTAGGGAGATCCTCTGGAAAAAGAAATGCAACCTAGTCCAGTATTCTTGCCTTGGAAATCCCATGGACAGAGGAGCCTGGCAGGCTACAATCAGCAGGGTCACAAGAGTCTGACATGACTTAGTGACTAAACCACCACCACTATCACTTTTGCAGGAAAGACTAAAATAAGCTATTTTTCACAGATCTAATAGAGAAAATATGAGTGTCAATAAGACTTACAGAACATTTACAAATCAATAATAAAAATACTCAATGAGGAAATAGTCAAAAATTTGTATAGATATTTCAAAAATGCTAGATCACAAATGTTTAGTAAACATATGAAGAGCTATTTAACTCAACTAGTAATGAGTGAGATGAAAAGTAAAACAGAAAGATACAGTTTTACACATAAAATGTGGGCAAAAATAAATATATAACAATATGAACTATAATATTTACACATATTAATATATAGAGAAGCAAGAATTTATGCACTGTTGATCAAAGTATAAGTCATAAGTTTGGAAAGCAACTATTTTAATGATGTTGAAAATAAGCATGCTCAATATACTCAGACATCCTACTTCTTATATATGATCTAGAGAAATTTGTGTATAGAATAAATGTATCTGACTTTCTCAGTATTCCATGGTCTCAAATGCTAGATTCTCAAATATCTCAAAGGTTTTGATAGATTCGAGATTATTCTTACTCATATCTGAAATTAAAACCCAATGGACTTAGATGCATTGCCAGTCTATGGTGTGTGCATCTTTAAAATTTATGGCATATGTATCATTAAAAAAAGTTAAAGGCTATTGTTGCTGACTTTGAAAGCTGAATTTACAGTGCTCTTTTTGAAGGGAAACTAAAGCAATAAAATTTCACTTAATTTTAATGAAATAAGCACTGTTTAAAATATTTATATATAAAGCAGAATGTAGCAGCTTGGCAATTAGCAAGATTTGTAACTGATAGCAATCATGAGGAGATTATAGAAAATATGATGGTCCTTTATATGCATTAAAAATGAGATTGACTGCAAGTAGGGCTTCCCTGCTCGCTGAGACAGAAAAGAATCTGCTGGCAATGAAGGAGATGCAGGTTCGATCACTGGGTGTGGAAGATCCCATGGAGAAGTGAATGGCTACGAACTCCAGTATTCTTGCCTGGAGAATTCATGAACAGAGGAGCCTGGTGAACTACAGTTCAGGGTGTTGGAAAAAGTAGGACACGGAGTAACTAACACTTTCCCTCTGTGCCCTCATTACCTTTGCACTTAAAACAATAGTGATTTAGTTGCTTGATACTTTTCCCTAGATATTTGCAAATTTATTGAAAGAGAAACTATACACTAATTATTTTTATGAATCTAGTATATATCTATAGGGCACAAAGACTTGATAAATATTTTTAAATTAACCAATACATTAATCCTAAACAAATAATTCATATATCAAGTAGGTGTTCAACCGGGTGATATCTAAGTTTTATTTCATCTCTAATTTTTTAAATTGTTATCTGAGAAGGCGATGGCACCCCACTCCAGTACTCTTGCCTGGAAAATCCCATGGACGAAGGAGCTTGGTAGGCTGCAGTTCATGGGGGTCTTGAAGAGTCAGACATGACTGAGTGACTTAACTTTCACTTTTCACTTTCATGCATTGGAGAAGGAAATGGCAACCCACTCCAGTGTTCTTGTTTCGGAGAATCCCAGGGATGGGGGAGCCTGGTGGGCCACCGTTTATGGGGTCCCACAGAGTCGGATGCAACTGAAGTGACTTAGCAGCAGCAGCAAGATTATTATATTCTTTGGAACAATAGATACTAGTAACAACTTAGCACTTGTACTTTCCTTGTTAAGAAAGCAACCTATTCATATTAGTGCAAGTGATTATTTCATAAAGGATCTCTTTTTGTGCTTAACATAGCATACATCACATATAAGAAGTAAAGGAAGAGTAAACATTTTACAAATGGGAAAAGGGAGATATAATTATTATAAAATGATTATTTAAAAAAGACAAAATTAGAAATCTAGTATAAAAATACAGAAGCTATAGAGAAGAAAAGTGGGAAAAGAGAAAAGACATTAAAAGAGTCTTTTCTAAGGTTGTTAAGTTCCATGAAAATTGCTGTTAACTTATGATTCTACTTTCTAAGCCCAGGACATCTCCAGATGACTGCAGAAATATTGCCTTAATAATAAGAAAAAAGTTGTTTCATTAAAGTAAGTTATTCCTTTGAATTACTTGAGTTTTTCTCATTATGCAACCTTTCTGTGCACTGCAAATTAAATATTAAATTGTATTTTCTATTAAATTTTTTTCTTGTAATAACAGCAAAAGAGACTTCTTTTATATTTCCCACTGAGTTTTGTTTATGTATCCTATCAGTTCAGTTCAGTTCAGTCGCTCAGTCGTGTCCGACTCTTTGCAACCGGATGAATCGCAGCACGCCAGGCCTCCCTGTCCATCACCAACTCCCGAAGTTCACTCAGACTCACATCCATACAGCCATCTCATCCTCTGTCGTCCCCTTCTCCTCCTGCCCCTAATCCCTCCCAGCATCAGAGTCTTTTCCAATGAGTCAGCTCTTCGCATTGGGTGGCCAAAGTACTGGAGTTTCAACTTTAGCATCATTCCTTCCAAAGAAATCCCAGGGTTGATCTTCAGAATGGACTGGTTGGGTCTCCTTCCAGTCCAAGGGAATCTCAAGAGTCTTCTCCAACACCACAGTTCAAAAGCATCAATTCTTCGGTGCTCAGCCTTCTTCACAGTCCAACTCTCACATCCATACATGACCACAGGAAAAAACATAGCCTTGACTAGACGGACTTTGTTGGCAAAGTAATGTCTCTGCTCTTCAATATGCTATCTAGGTTGGCCATAACTTTTCTTCCAAGGAGTAAGTGTCTTTTAATTTCATGGCTTCAATCACCATCTGCAGTGATTTTGGAGCACTCCAAAAAATAAAGTCTGCCACTCTTTCCACTGTTTCTCTATCTATTTCCCATGAAGTGATGGGACCAGATGCCATGATCTTCGTTTTTTGAATGTTGAGCTTTAAGCCAACTTTTTCACTCTACACTTTCACTTTCATCAAGAGCCTATTTAGTTCCTCTTCACTTTCTGCCATAAGGGTGGTGTCATCTGCATATCTGAGGTCATTGATATTTCTCCCGGCAATCTTGATTCCACCTTGTGCTTCTTCCAGCCCAGACTTTCTCATGATGTATGCTGCATAGAAGTTAAATAAGCAGGGTGACAATATACAGCCTTGACGTAATCCTTTTCCTATTTGGAACCAGTCTGTTATTCCATGTCCAGTTCTAACTGTTTCTTCCTGACCTGCATACAGGTTTCTCAAGAGGCAGGTTAGGTGGTCTGGTATTCCCATCTCTTTCAGAATTTTCCACAGTTTATTGTGGTCCACACAGTCAAAGGCTTTGGCATAGTCAATAAAGCAGAAATAGATGTTTTTCTGGAACTCTCTTGCTTTCTTGATGATCCAGCAGATGTTGACAATTTGATCTCTGGTTCTTCTGCCTTTTATAAAACCAGCTTGAACATCTGGAAGTTCATGGTTCATGTATTGCTGAAGCCTGGCTTGGAGAATTTTGAGCATTACTTTACTAGCGTGAGATTAGTGCAGTTGTGCGGTAGTGTGAGCATTCTTTGGCATTGCCTTTCTTTGGAATTGGAATGAAGACTGACCTTTTCCAGTCCTGTGGCCACTACTGAATTTTCCAAATTTGCTGGCATATTGAGTGCAGCACTTTCACAGCATCATTCTTCAATATTTGAAATAGCTCAACTGGAATTGCGTCACCTCCACTAGCTTTGTTCATAGTGATGCTTTCTAAGGCCCACTTGACTTCACATTCCAGGATGTCTGGCTCTAGGTGAGTGATCAAACCATCGTGATTATCTTGGCCTTGAAGATCTTTTTTGTACAGCTCTCTTCTGTGTATTCTTGCCACCTCTTCTTAATATCTTCTGATTCTATTAGGTCCATACCATTTCTGTCCTTTTTTGAGCCCATCTTTGCATGAAATGTTCCCTTGATATCTCCAATTTTCTTGAAGAGATCTCTAGCTTTCCCATTCTGTTGGTTTCTCTATTTCTTTGCATTGATCGCTGAGGAAGGCTTTCTTATCTCTTCTTGCTATTCTTTGGAACTCTGCATTCAGATGCTTATATCTTTCCTTTTCTCTTTGGCTTTTCACCTCTCTTGTTTTCACAGCTATTTGTAAGGCCTCCCCAGGCAGCCATTTTGCTTTTGTGCATTTCTTTTCCATGTGGATGGTCTTGATCCCTGTCTCCTGTACAACGTCACCAACCTCCATCCATAGTTCATCAAGCACTCTCTCTATCAGATCTAGGCCCTTAAATCTATTTCTCACTTCCACTGTATAATCATAAGGGATTTGATTTAAGTCATACCTGAATGGTCTAGCGATTTTCCCTACTTTCTTCAATTTCAGTCTGAATTTGGCAATAAGGTGTTCATGATCTGAGCCACAGTCAGCTCCTGGTTTTGTTTTTGTTGACTGTATAGAGCTTCTCCATCTTTGGCTGCAAAGAATGGAATCAATCTGATTTTGGTGTTGACCCTCTGGTGATGTCCATGTGTACAGTCTTCTCTTGTGTTGTTGGAAGAGGGTATTTGCTGTTACCAGTGCATTTTCTTGACAAAACTCTATTAGCCTTTGCCCTGCTTCATTCCATATTCCAAGGCCAAATTTTCTTGTTACTCCAGGTGTTTCTTGACTTCCTACTTTTGCATTCCAGTCCTCTATAATGAAAAGGACTTTGTGGGTGTTAGTTCTAAAAGGTCTTGTAGTTCTTCATAGAACAGTTCAACTTTAGGTTCTTCAGCATTACTGGTTGGGGCATAGACTTGGATTACTCTGATAGTGAATGGTTTGCCTTGGAAACGAACAGAGATCACTGTCATTTTTGAGATTGCATCCAAGTACTGCATTTCAGACTCTTTTGTTGACCATGATGACTACTCCATTTCTTCTAAGGGATTCCTGTACACAGTAGTAGATATAATGGTCACCTGAGTTAAATTCACCCATTCCAGTCCATTTTAGTTTGCTGATTCCTAGAATGTCAACGTTCACTCTTGCCATCTCTTGTTTGACCACTTCCAATTTGCCTTGATCCATGGACCTGACATTCCAAGTTCCTATGCAATATTGCTCTTTACAGCCTCAGACCTTGCTTCTATCACCAGTCACATCCACAACTGGGTATTGTTTTTGCTTTGGCACCATCCCTTCAATCTTTCTGGAGTTATTTCTCCACTGATCTCCAGTAGCATATTGGGCACCTACTGACCTGGGGAGTTCCTCTTTCAGTATCCTATCATTTTGCCTTTTCATGGTGTTCATGGGGTTTTCAGTGCAAGAATACTGAAGTGGTATGCCATTCCCTTCTCCAGTGGACCACATTCTGTCAGACCTCTCCACCATGACCCGCCCATCTTGGGTGGCCCCATGGGCATGGCTTAGTTTCATTGAGTTAGACAAGGCTGTGGTCCTAGTGTGATTAGATTGACTAGTTTTCTGTGAGTATGGTTTCAGTGTGTCTACCCTCTGGATGCCCTCTTGTAACACCTACCATTTTACTTGGTTTTCTCTTACCTTGGATGTGGGGTGTCTCTTCACGGCTGCTCCAGCAAAGCGCAGCCACTGCTCCTTTCCTTGGACGAGGGATATCTCCTCACCGCCGCCCCTCCTGACCTTGAACATGGAATAGCTCCTCTAGGCCCTCCTGTGTCTGTGCAGCCACCACTCCTTGGACGTGGGGTAGCTCCCCTCAGCAAGCGCCCCAGACCTATCAAATTCAGCATCTATTTTTTTTTTTTCTGGGAAAAAGCAGGAAAAATAAATCATAATAGAGATAAAGGTAAGGAATGTGTTGTTAGTTGTCTTTCAGGATTTAAGAGCTCTATAATAGTGAGAATTATTTGTTTACTAAACTCTTACAGTCTTCCCTTCCTTTAATATTATCTCCATCAATTTCATAAAACAAGATTGTTTTTAAATAAATCTTAGTACCATGAAGGATTTCTCAGATGGTGCTAGTAGCAAAGAACCCATTGTCAATGCAGGTAGATGTAAGAAAAATGGGTTCAATCCCAGGGTGGGGAACATTCCCTGGAGGTGAGCACAGCAACCCACTCTAGTATTCTTGCCTGGAGAATCCCATGGACAGAGGAGACTGGCAGGCTCCAGTACATAGGATCACACAGAGTCAGACATGACTAAAACAACTTGGCAGGCACGCACCATAAAGGTACCACTCTAAAAATATAGTGTAGATTCCAATGAAGTCCCAAAGCAGGCTTCATTTCCCACATTGTTTCTATAATTCAACAATGTGAATTATTCACATTGTTCAGTTCAGTCACTCAGTCATGTCCAACTCTTTGCAACCCCATGAATCACAGCATGCCAGGCCACCCTGTCCATCACCAACTCCTGGAGTCTACTCAAACTTATGTCCATCGAGTTGGTGATGCCATCCAGCCGTCTCATCCTCTGTTGTCCCCTTCTCCTCCTGCCCTCAATCCCTCCCAGCTCAGGATCTTTTCCAGTGAGTCAACTCTTCACATCAGGTGGCCAAAGGATTGGAGTTTCAGCTTTAGCATCAGTCCTTCCAATGAACACATAAGACTGATCTCCTTTAGGGGGGACTGGTTGGACCTCCTTGCATTCCAAGGGACTCTCAAGAGTCTTCTCCAACACCCCCCAAAGTCACTTCAAATTAAAAAACAATTGGCATAGGTATTTGACATTTTCTCATGTAAATATGAATGAAATTTTCTTTATAAAAACCTTGACATTTAATTAAGAACAGTGAACTTACTATGCAAATGATACTTCAAGATATGTCACCTAATTTTTTAATATAGTGACTTTCAAAGAGTGACTTCTAGACCAGCAGCATAGATAACATCACCTGAAAACTTTTCCAAATTGCAATACTTGCAATGCCTTTCGCAGATCAACTGACTTTCAGATTCCAAGTGGGGCCCAGAATTTTGTGTTTTAATAAGTCCTTCAGATGGTTCCAATGAAAGTCAAAAGTTGTAAAGCATTGCCTCTACTGCTAAATATGTAGAAAATTTGGAAACTTCCCTGTTATTAATAACATCACATAGGGAAATAACACGGTTTTGTCATATACAATTAATTATTTTTATCCTGTAGAATCAATTATCTTAAACACAGTGGAATTTGAACTTGTCTTATAAGTTTGAAGTGAACTAAAGCAAGAACTTCAAATATCAGGTGACAGAAGCAACACAATTTTTTTTAACTGCTATGACAATAAATTCCAGAGAAGGAGACATTTTGATGGTTGATAAAATGTATGACTTTTTACTAAGAGGGATCAGTTTAAGGGTCTTGGATAATATGATAATTTTTCACCATAAATTTTTAATCTTATTATTCAGCATCTACCCTTTTCTGCCTAATTTGTCTCTGAATGTAGGAGAGAATAACACTTCATAGGAGCCTATATTGATTATCGGCAAATGTCTTCTGGCAGTTGAATGATTCACTTAACTTAAAAAAAATCTATAATCTCCTTGGAATTAATTGCTTCAGAGAGGTTGATTTTAGATACATTGATAATTTGTTTTGTTTTGTAGTATCCTACTACTTTCTTTCAGAAGAATGAAACAACTTACTGTAGCCAAGGATTTGTAAAATTATCAGCACTATACTTATAGTCAAAACTATGGTTTTTCCAGTAGTCATATATTATTGTGAGAGTTGGACCATAAAGAAGGCTGAGCACTGAAGAATTGATGTTTTCAAGCTATGGTGTTGGAGAAGACTCTTGAGAGTCCCTTGGACTGCAAGGCGATCAAATCAGTCAATCTTAAAGGAAACCAGTCCTGAACAGTCATGAAGCTCCAATACTTTGCCCACAAGATCCACAGATCCTTTATGAAATAATAGCTTGCACAAATATGAATAGGTTGCTTTCTTAACAGGGAAAGGACAAGTGCTAAGTTTTTATTGGAAAATACCTTGATGCTGGGAAAGACTGAAGGTGGGAGGAGAAAGGGATGACAGAAGACAAGATGGTTGGATGATACCACCGATTCAGTTGGACATGAGTTTGAGCAAGCTCTGGGAGATGCTGAAGGACAGGGAAGCCTGGCATGCTGCAGTCCATGGGGTCACAAAGGGTTGTACACAATTGAGTGACTGAACAAAAGCAAAATAGTTTGAAAAATTTAAACTGATTTGAAACTTGCTATTTTTAAAAAATTATGTCTTGCCCTAATGTTTACATAATTAACTGAATCCTTTTATAAATCACTTGAGAACTCTAGGATCTACTGTCTTTAAATATTAGGGTTTCTAATACATCTTTAAAGGTTTTCAATCTTTAATTCTTAATCAGTGGAATGTTTACTGTAACTAATTCCACTGTTATCACAGTAATGCCAGTCCCACCCAAAGGGACCTTTTTTTGTAATATAAATAACTTTATGTAATAATTTCCCCCATAATTAAATAAACAAATGTAATTAATATTAAGTAATAAGCAACAAATATTTTATGATTACATGAAGAATACGGAATCCAATTAAATTTCAGAAGTAAGTAATGCTGAAAGCCTAAACTAAGACAATAGAGTACAAAATAGGATTTCAAACACTGACACAATCTTCATATTACTAAAAAATAGCCCATGGAAAACTCTTATTTTCCGTTGGTGCATTAAAGACTGTTTTTAAATATTTAGCAAGTAGAAGGGAAGTGTGAAATAGGGAGAGAAGAAAGAAAAAGAGGTAAGATGAGAAAATGAAGGAAGGAAATTTTATACCAGAATTAAACTTAGAACATGTGCATGTCTATGCATGCATCTCAGTTGTGTCCAACTCTTTGCGACCCCATGGACTGTGGCCCACCAGGTTCCTCTGTCCGTGGGATTAACAGGCAAGATTACTGGAGCGGATTGCCATGCCCTCCTCCAGGGGATCTTCTCGACCCAGGGGTCAAGCCTGCGTCTCCTGAGTCTCCTACATTGCACGCAGATTATTTACCCAATGAGCCACCTGGGAAACCCATAATTAGGATAGTTGAATATAATTACCAAATGGAGAATCTGAATTATATAACTCAATCCATTTATTATTAAAAACATCCTAAGCTACAGTAAAAGATTGTCAATAAATATGCGCATGCCATGTGGGTTGTCTGTATCCTGCAAAATTTGAGAGAGAGAATGAAGGGCTTACAATGTAAGTACTGTCAGAATCACAATGAAGGTCCTTTGTAGTGAGTGACTTTACATCAGATGTTCTAAATTTATCTAGAAGTAGAAATGGCATTGACTGTTAGTCGTCACTGAAAAAGCATACTGTCTCTAAAGGAAAAGGAAAAACTGAAAAGGGCAAATATTAAACTGCTCTCAGAGAAGACAAATTGACTCTTGTATGATAAATGCATTAATAAGATGATGTTACAACTATTCAAAGATTCTTGAGAGGATCATTTGCTTAGGTTTCTAACTTTAAAATCGGCTTTATGTGCATGTATGAGCTTTAAAATATATACATTTTAAACCTTAGAAGAATGTATGATATTTTAAAGAACAGCAGCAAGAATTGTATCATGATCATACCATCTAGAATAATCTTTTGTACAAAGAAACACTCCAGTTATTTGTTGAACAGAAATTGCAAAAATTAAGAGCAATACATTTTAAATGGCTTTTATATCAATAAAACATCACTAAGTAAAATATATAAACATATAAATAACATCTAAAGAGGACAAAAATTCAGAAATGGAGATCAAAACCTCCTAGCACCAAATATAGCTACTTGAGTGTGTGTGTGTGCATGTGTGAAAATCTTGTTAAAGGCATCTTCATAAGTTAACCAACATATGTACCAAGGACAATACCACTTTACAACCCAGAGTGTTGTAAAAGTAAATATAAATCAGAAAAAAAAAAAAAAAAAAGAATCTCTGGTATTGAAAAGAAAAGATATTCCTTTCACTGCCCCTTTTATTTTATAGAATTACATTAAAAATGACAAAAAAGTTACAACTGTAAATTCTTTCTCTGTCCCTTGAACATGTATGAAATCATTTTGAAGCCTAAATAAGTCTCTTGTCAGTGTTATAAAACAGTAATGTCTTGTTTCAAGGACCTAGAATCCATTTTTGTAAGCATCTCCTATCTCTCAGTGCCTATGGAAGGGTAGTTAACTAACTTCAGTGAGCTCTTTGCTCCAAAATTTATGTCTGCCATAATGATACGGTTTCTTCTTCTTCTTCTTCTTTTTTTTTTTTTTTTGATAAATTACCCAACACAAAAGATCACTTCATTTCCAGAAAAATTTAGGATCAACTATATGTAACAAGTGGTACTGTCAATTCTCCTTACTTGAAGACTAGTGATTATTTATCTTGAGAAAATGTATTCAATGCTTTTCTATCTACCTGACTATATAAAAAAGTGAGAATTCTCTTTTTATCAGTATCTTAGCAGATTGCCTATGATGTGCATAGCATTGTTTCAGTGCTTATTTAAAACAAAACTGTTTCAGTCTCTTCTTTCTGCCTTCATAGGACATTTTTTCTAGGTTGGGAGGAAATTTTGTTTTTAATTATATTTCCCCAACAGTGTGTAACAGAGGACTTGTCACACAAATACTTATTAACTGGTGGAAGATGTGTTAATAAGACAAAGCAAGTGGCCAATATTTAAAGAAAAATATCTTATCCCACACAATAATTGTACTTGCATGGCTTTCTCTAAGTATTAATTATTATCTTTTATTTATCTTTTTTATCTTTTTACTGTATTTAACATAAAATTCTATTTAATCTCCAGGATGAAAAACAAAACAGCAGCAAATTTGGAGGACTTCTAATCAGGATAGACTGCTTAGAAATTAAGGGAAAAAATTGATGGAAACAATAGTACCATTTAGGTTTTAAGCAATGAGGATATACCTAAAGGGTAAAGGAAAAGTTGTTAAATAAGGCAGCAATGGTTTAGAGCCATTAGATACAACAGAGTATTTATGGAAGTGGAATATTTAAAAATCATTGTGGAAGAAAGGAACTCATAAATGTAAAAGAAGAGCATTAAGGCCAAAAAAAAAAAAAATGAGATAGTAAAATAAATAGTGCAAGTAAAAATAGGATAAAATGACTAAATTGAGCAGAAACCTTTCTGAGAGCTCTGAATTTGTGTTAAAAATGTAAGTGTAGATGATTGTATAGCTGAAAAAATTACTTATGGCATAGACTGTGTAATGGTTAAGATTAAATCAATAAAAATTGGCATTTATCTTTTTATCATAAATTATTACATATTCTATGTATTTTCTTATACCTATTTAATATATGATTCACACAGGGAAAGCTAATTGTAAAAAAATATGAATTATAAAAATTATAGCTTATTTGAACAATTTTTTGAGTATTTAAAGGTGGCATGATACAGAAGAAGACAATGTAATCTCTGCCTTCAAGTATAATACTCTATATAAGTTAGGCATTAGTCAGAGAAATATTCAATAAGAATTTTTAAATTGCTTATCATAGGGGGGAAAAAAAAACTATTGTGAGTACTGGCTATCATAGTGAATTTTGGAAGCATTTAATGGCAGCACAACTCTGACTTAACTTACTATTTTGCAGAGGTCATAAAAAGAATAAAGCAAACAACATAAATACAATGAACAAAATATTATATTGTTCATATGCAAAAATATTTTCATACAGTTTCTGAGGTATTTTGGGATTGTAATTTTAATAAGAATGAATATAAAGTAAACTCCTATTTTATTAAAGCAATGTTGAATTAAAACTGACACATGTTTATACCCATTTAAATATTATGCCTCATCTTTTATTTCCATGATACTATTTAACTGAAAATATAAACTTATATTTCCTACGTCTGTGAAAATACTATTAGTGTAATCTCAATCTACATATTTCATGCCCATCTTGTTTGAGAACTCTGTCTCACCAAGTCAAAGGGGAATTTCTCTAGATCAAGTTGTTTTCATCACTAGTCTCTGTGAGACTCAACAGATTTCTGTCATACAACATTTAGCTAAGATTTTTGTCAGTGTAAAGAAAATAATCCCGGGTGGCTGAAGTCTGTCTTCTACTTCCTTCCATATATCAGAATGTGTACTTAAGAATCTTTGTTTTCTCCTATATTTATTTCCTTATGCTGTCCTTGCATCTCTTATAACAGTCACCTATTTTAAAATGAGTACTTTTGACATAACTGAACACCAACCTGATGGGAAGCATTTGGTGTGCCAGTTAACAATAAAATCACAGAGTTATTTTAAACTGAATAAAAACAAAGTCTGGGAATTCAGATTTTAGTCCTCTATGTCCCTCTCCATACCTTTTTTGTACTTCTTTTCACTTACATATAGAGCCATTTAATTACCTTTATTACAAATGTTCAAAAATATTTAACTTTACTGAATTATTCAGTTTTTTTTTTCTTTATGTTCTCTGTTTTGAAAACATGAATTTAGTGTTCTGGGGAAGGTGGAAAAAAAAAAAGGTGACAAATTGTATGTTCACTTTTCTTTCTTTTTTTAAATCTTAAAGTGACTCAACATGACTCCAATAATGAATCCTGGATGGTAGATTAATTTTATTATTTTTGCATTATTCTTTTTTTTTTCTTTTAAACTTGAAAAAAATAGTAGTTGCAGGTCTTGCCCTATGAGTTAAACTTTAGTATAATTGATTTTCTTTAAATACCTTAAAGATGAGGTTTAACATATTTTCATGGAGAAGGCAATGGCACCCTACTCCGGTACTCTTGCCTGGAAAATCCCATGAATGGAGGAGCCTGGGAGGCTGCAGTCCATGGGGTCACTGAGGGTCAGATACGACTGAGCGACTTCACTTTCACTTTTCACTTTCTTGCATTGGAGAAGGAAATGGCAACCCACTCCAGTGTTCTTGCCTGGAGAATCCCAGGGACGGGGGAGCCTGGTGGGCTGCTGTCTATGGGGTCGCACAGAATTGGACACGACTGAAGTGACTTAGCAGCAGCAAGGTATTTTCAAGACCAACATTTGTTTCCTTTGATTTTCCAGAGATACGTTTATGATGACACTTTGGGAAAGTAATTTTTAGTATGTTTATAAGGAACAAACTAAGAGATTGTGCATGACTTGCTATGACAAATAATGATTCACATTGTAGAACTGTCCTGAGGCATTGAAATCTTCATGCTCCTTCAATTTGAAATGTCATATTTAAAAGAAACTCTGAAATAACCCATTATTAATTGTATGTGGCCTTCCCTGGTGGCTCAGATGGTAAAGAATCCACTTGCAATGCAGGATACCCAGGTTTGATCCCCAGGTCTGGAAGATCCCCTGAAGAAGAGAATGGCTACCCACTCCAGTATTCTTGCCTGGAGAATCCCATGGACAGAGGAGCCTGGAAGGCTACAGTCCGTGGGGTCACAAGAGTCTGACACCACTGAGCGACTAATACTTTCACACACACACACACACACACATACATATAGTTCTATGTGATAAAATAGATAAATTTAAAACGCTTAATTTGCTGTCAGTGACCCAAGATGTAACATTGGTCTGCTATAGCTTCGCCTCTTGAACTTAGCCAAAAATACTAAAAGCTTTACTTGACCTAAGTTTTTTGTTTTATTTTCTTTTTCCAGATACAAAATAATGGGAGTGTACTTGCTTTTTGGGTTTCCAAAATGATCGCGTGGTGTTTCTATAATCTGTACTTTAAAAATTATAATTAAATAAATCAGTTTACACCTGGTGATAATCATGGCAAGATTCTTTAGCTTGGGATTGCCTAAATATTTTAACAATTATTTTTTCAGATTTTTCAAGGTATTATCTATTCAAATTTCCTTTCTGAGCTGACAAGATTTTTTTTTCTCTTTTGTTAATCACATAGAGATATATATTTCAGGAGTTGAAGAAAATGGTCAGAATTTTACATTTAAGTCCTCATACATTAAATTCTCAAATGACAAAGATATCCTGAGGTCTTATGAATTAAAATCAGAGTTACACTTTTAAGTCCTTATGAATTAAAAGCTCAAACAACTCAAATACATCAGACATCTTCAGACCAAAGCTGACACTGTTTGCAGCCCATTGAAGACAAATGATGGAGGTTTGCTTTTAGGACATTGGGAGACATCCACAGGAAATTTTGGGATTATAGCTTTGTAAAGAGAAGGGGATGTGGTTCGAATCATTTTGCCCCTAATCTTTCCTAGTTTCTAGCCTGTGTGGTAAAATTTATAATGTCCACTCATAATGCAATTATATTAGACCTTTAACCCTCAGTTCTGGTCTGAAGGAAACTTACATTCAGTTCAGTTCAGTCACTCAGTCGTGTCCAACTCTTTGTGACCTCATGAATTGCAGCACACCAGGCCTCCCTGTCCATCACCAACTCCCGGAGTTCACTCAGTCTCACGTCCATCGAGTCCGTGATGCCATCCTGCCATCTCATCCTGAGTCATCCCCTTCTCCTCCTGCCCCCAGTCTCTCCCAGCATCAGAGTCTTTTCCAATGAGTCAACTCTTCGCATGAGGTGTCCAAAGTAGTGGAGCTTCAGCTTTAACATCATTCCTTCCAAAGAAATCCCAGGGTTGATCTCCTTCAGAATGGACTGATTGGATCTCCTTGCAGTCCAAGGGATCCTCAAGAGTCTTCTCCAACACCACAGTTCAAACGCATCAATTCTACGGCGCTCAGCCTTCTTCACAGTCCAACTCTCACATCCATACATGACCACAGGAAAAACCATAGCTTTGACTAGGCGGACCTTAGTCAGCCAAGTAATGTCTCTGCTCTTGAATATACTATCTAGGTTGGTCATAACTTTTCTTCCAAGGAGTAAGCATCTTTTAATTTCATGGCTGCAGTCACCATCTGCAGTGATTTTGGAGCCCCCCAAAATAAAGTCTGACACTGTTTCTACTGTTTCCCCATCTATTTCCCATGAAGTGATGGGACCAGTTGCCATGATCTTCGATTTCTGGAAAAATCATAGCCTTGACTAGATGGACCTTTGTTGGCAAAGTAATGTCTCTGCTTTGGAATGTACTATCTAGGTTGGTCATAACTTTTCTTCCAAGGAGTAAGTGTCTTTTAATTTCAATGCAGCAGTCACCATCTGCAAAGATTTTGGAGCCCCCCAAAATAAAGTCTGCCACTGTTTCCACTGTTTTCCCATCTATTTCCCATGAAGTGATGGGACCAAATGCCATGGTCTTCGTTTTCTGAATGTTGAGCTTTAAGCCAACTTTTTCACTCTCCACTTTCACTTTCATCAAGAGGCTTTTTAGCTCCTCTTCACTTTGTGCCATAAGGGTGGTGTCATCTGCATATCTGAGGTTATTGAAATTTCTTCCAGCAATCTTGATTCCACCTTGTGCTTCTTATAGTCCAGCGTTTCTCATGATGTACTCTGCATATAAGTTAAATAAGCAGGGTGACAATATACAGCCTTGATGTACTTTTTCCTATTTGGAACCAGTCTTTTGTTCCATGTCCAGTTCTAACTGTTGCTTCCTGACCTGCATATTGGTTTCTCAAGAGGCAGGTCAGGTGGTCTGGTATTCCCATCTCTTTCAGAATTTTCCATAGTTTATTGTGATCCACACAGTCAAAGGCTTTGGCATAGTCGATAAAGCAGAAATAGATGTTTTTCTGGAACTCTTGCTTTTTTCATGATCCAGCAGATGTTGGCAATTTGATCTCTGGTTCCTCTGCCTTTTCTAAAACCAGCTTGAACATCTGGAAGTTCACGGTTCACGTATTACTGAAGCCTGTCTTGGAGAATTTTGAGCTTTACTCTACTAGCGTGTGACATGAGTGCAATTGTGCAGTAGTTTGAGCATTCTTTGGCATTGCCTTGCTTTGGGATTGGAATGAAAACTGACCTTTAACCCTGGCAAAGACTAATTAGTGTTAGTCTCAAGATTTTTCTAGAGTAAGTCATATAATCAAATTAGTGTTGGAATTAGTTGTTCATTCTCAGTGCAAACAATTAAGAAATCTATTTTTAAATTAAAATTTTATACATCATGAATTTGATTTGCCATAATTGAAAATGCATGCTATAATATTAATTTTTGTATTCCTTTTTGAAAGAAAATTAGTAACTGGCTAACACTGGTAAGATTTTTGGCTTTATTTCTAGGTAATTCTGAGGATGTCCCATCACGTGTTATCACAAATAAAATGTCAAAATTACATTGCTCTTCCCAAAGTTTAATTTTCTTGTGCCATGGCAAAGATGCTTATATTTACAGAATGCTGAGACCAAGATTCAAAAGAGGTTTTTGAAAGTATGAAAAATATGAAAGGGTTCTAAAAATCACTGGAGACAACAAGGAGTAAAAGTGAAACTAAAGAAAAGCAAACAAACCAAAGGCAAGAAGTCTTGAGAGATTCAGTCAAAGAAATAAAAATGACAAGAAGAAATATATTTGCTAGCCACGACAAAATATAGAGGTCCAGATTCAAGTAATAGTAGTTCTTAAAGAAGGTAGGCTCCAATACACATGAATGTACATGACACATAATGAAATAAAAATAAGAAATAAATAATAATTAAATTATTATTATTTGTCAATCAAAGTGGAATCAAAATCAAATAAGTCCCAATCAAATCAAAGTGACCGCAGGAAAAAAATATTAAAAATCCCAGATGTCAGAAAGAAATCTTATTTAAAGATCAAAATATCAGACACAGTTGATAAAAATAAACTTAATAAACTTGGATTTAAAATTTTTTTACTATTAAAAATATCCTCTTTGTTTCTGACACAAACAAATACAGCTTAATAATAGAAACAAAAGTCATATAAGTGTCTGAATTTTTTAAAAAGACTAAAAACCTAAATACCAGAAAACCAATGAAGCAATCAATAGCTATAGAAACTTTTGGTAGTAAATATTAGATTTTTAGAAGCTTATATTACATCATTTTATATTAAAAAATAAATTTAAAAGGTAATTGCCTATTTAAAGTTTTAAAAATAGAACCAGGCATAAAATATTACTTAAAGACATAATTAAAGTTATTAAAAACTGAGGATTTCAAGTATCAAAGGCCTGGAGATAAATATTGTGGCAGAGTGTATCTTCCTAAATTAAAGTCAATATCTTACATTCTCTTCTTTGAATATATTTGCCATTTCTCCGTTAAGAAGTGGAGTCTAATCTCTTCTTGACTTAAAGTACATCTTTGTAACTAATACAACTCTTCTGAGTTGAATTGTCCACCCCCCAAAAAAAAGAAAAAAATTAAAATGTTAACCCTTAGTACCTCAGAAGGTGACTGTACTAAAAAACAGTCACTGCAGATGTAATTGGTTAAGATGAAGTCATGCTGGAGTAGGGTGGATCCCTAATTTGACTGGTGTCCTTGTAAGAAGATAGTCATAGAAAGGCAGAGACAAATAAGGAAAACACTATGTGAAGATAGAGGATTGAAGAGATGTGTCTACAAGACAAGGAATTCTAAAAAGTGGGAGAGAACCAGCAGAAGCTAAGAAGAGGCAAGGAAAAGATTTCATTTTCTGAAGGAGAATGACCCTGCTGACATGTTAATTTTTGTCTTCTAGCCTCTAGAACTGTAAGACAACAAAGTTCTGTTGTTTTAAGCTCCCAGTTTGCAATACTTTGTTATGGCAGACCTAAGAAACTAGTATAATGACCAAAAATTATAGTAGAAGTGACACTATATATATTGAGGTATGACAGAAAGACTACATTCCACATGAATCTCTCTGCTGGGAAAAGTGCCTTGAGAACTCTGAGCTGATATGTGAAAAGTCTGAGTATCCTGAAGCTAGCAGGCTAAAGGAGAACATGCTGAAAAAATCACATTGAGAGAGAGAGCAAAGTGTCTCAATAGAAAAATAAACATTAAAAAACCAATTACTTTTCTATACTGCAATGAAAAATAAACTGAAAATAACTTGAAAATAAAATAACATTTACAATAACATAAACAATTAAATACTTAGATAGTAAAGAACCCTAAATGAATTTATCTTTTTCAAGATAAATTGCAAACTGAGGTTAAGTAGAGGGATATACCATGATCAAGGACTGAAAAGATTAATATTTATAAGGCATCAGCTATTTCTTTAGAAAATGAATAAATAAGTGAGAACACTGTAAGCTTCTTTTAACATGCTGTTATCTGACTGTCATTCCAAAGGAAAGCTCTGAATTGCAGAAGATAGGTGAAGTTTTACAGAGCTTAAGCAAGAAGAAATAACTGTTTACCTACTTTGCAGAAGAGCTGATAGAATTTACTTCTTGGAAGACAGAAAATTTATTCTTGTATAATACTTTAACAGCAGTTGTTTGTGCAATGTGTTTTCAGCAAGATGGATGTTAAGCATTAGGAGCTACCAATAAGGATGGGGGCAAATAAAGGCGTGTCTTAATGTCATATGAGGCTAAAAATGGAAAAAATGTAGGCTTTCAAGGGGACCTGTGGCCCTGCCTCTTGTTCAGGAGGGAAATTAAACCTTATAATTTGACCACATGTAAATTTGTTCAGAATTCTAGATTGATGCCATTCATTGGTTGTGGTCCAAGATTCATTGATGATGGATGCCATTAGGACTCCTTATGACTTTTGTCTTTGTAATTAAATTTAAATTATCTGGCCAATGGGTGCTGTGCAGAAGCTTTGAAGACTCTGGAGAGAACAAGGAAAACAATTCCACAGAAAACAAATATTAATATTAGCAGAACATCTTGAACAATTGTGTCTTAGTCAAGATCCTTGACTAAAACAAAAGAGGAGATCCCATTCCTAGTCTGAGTCTGTAAAGAAAAGCTGATTTGATATCAGTAAGTTATGTAACACTTGTCTCTCTATCTAATCTGTACATTGGCATTCCTTTCTTGTTCATCTTCAAAGTTATATAGTACATCTCTTTGTAGGTAGTACTACTTCAATATACTACTTTCTCTAAGTTAGTACATGCACTACTCTTTGTGCTGAATATATTTAAAACTTTTCTACATTGCACTGCAGCTTGGTGAATTTACATAAATTCTGTAGTTTTTATTTAAGTTTCCTAGGTTACTAATGGCTATTTCAATCATGGCATAATAAATTGCTTTTGAACTAGGAGAGGAAACAGCAACTCAAGATTCACTGGTAGATATAGTTTGTAATGGCTTTCTTCTGGTTAGGAAAAAGTAGAAATTTTTCTTCCAATTTCAGTGAATTTTATGGAAATTTATAGTTTGTTCAATATTACATGAGGCCATAGTTATTAATTTCTTAGCACCAGAAAGAAAAAGAAGTGTAAAGTTCTTGCATAGATAAAAAGAACTTGGTCAGATTATTAGAAACCAGAAAACTGGTGGGAATGGAATTAGACACCAGTGTCTATTCAGTTAGTAGAATATTCTAGCAATCTTATGTCCCAGAGATCCACGAATATTCAAACAATGTGGTCCAGGTTCCATGAATTTAGGTACCAAAAAGTATGAACAAGGCAGCTTTGTTTGTATTCCTGAATGATTTCTAGGAATTAAAGTTCCAAATAACTGTTATTTAAAAAATCCATTGCATAGATTTGAAGAGATCTGAAGCATGAAAAACATAACCCTTTGTCACAGGAACCTGAAATTCCATATGAAACACAGAGACTTGGGTGGGACTCAGTCTGTAGGCATGATTATAATGCCATTTGCAGTAATATGAGATTGTCATATTGAGTGAAGTAAGTCAGTGAAGTAGACAAATATCATATGGTATTACTTATATGCTGAATCTAGAAAAAATGATACAACTGAACTTATTTACAAAACTGAAACAGAATCACAGACTTCGAGAACAAACCTACGGTTACCAGAGGGGAAGGGGGAGGGCAAGGGATAGTTAAGGAGTTTGGGATAGACATAAATACACTACTATATTCAAAATGAATAACTAATAAGGACCTACTGTATACTATAGGGAACTCTACTTGATACTCTGTAATGACCTATATGGAAAAACAATCTAAAAAATAATGGATATCTGTATATATATATATATATATATATATAACTAATTCATTTCACTGACAGTAGAAATTAACCCAGTATCATAAATTAACTATATTCTAATAAAAATTAATTTAAAAAAGGTTTGTCTCCTAAACTTGAAATAGCCATAACAATAGAGAGAGATAGCAATAAAACTATCTTTTGGGTAAATAGGAATGCAGTTTTATAAAATTATAGAAGAGAGTGAATATTCCAATTTGGCATAGAAATTAGGAGAAAGAAGTTCATTTGTGATCTCTTTACAAAGTCTGTGACTTCTTATGTGCCAGAAATTATTAGGCACAATTAACATGTGACATATTGTGTGGGGAATGACTCTCTAGACTGTTTCTATTTTAATTTTTATTTCAATCATCCTAAAGCCTTGTTATGAACTAATAGTGAAAGAAAATTTATATAATTGTCTGGTAGAAAGATTTAGTCTTCCAGGGAAAATGTTACAAATCCAGCAATCTGATTAATTAAGCTGTTTCTCTGGAAAATGAGTTCATGGATGCCAACTATAATCTAAATGTCAAGATTTAACCTCTGGTGCTCAGAGTAACAAGACTGAGGAGGAAACTTTCGGAAACTCATATTAGCAATCAAAAACCCTAAACCAACAGAGACATAGAGAGAAAAACAAATCCATTAAAATTTGGAAGAGAAAGCAAAAAGGCTGTGGTAGTTTTTACTCCTTGCATTCAAGTGTCTCACTCTGAAGGATCTGGGTATAGACTAGGCCTGAAAGTGAAAGTGATCTTTCCCACTGGCTCAGACACTAAAGAATCTGCCTACAATGGAGGAGAACCAAATTTGATCCCTCGGTCAAGGAAGATCCCCTGGAGAAGGAATGGCTACCCACTCCAGTATTCTTCTAGACAGCATATTAAAAAGCAGAGACATTACTTTGCCAGCAAAGGTACATAGAGTCAAAGCTATGGTTTTCCCAATAGTCATGTATGGATTTGAGAGTTGGACCATAAACTCTGAGCGCTGAAAAATTAATACTTTAGAAGTGTGGTGTTAGAGAAAACTCTTGAGAGTCCCATGGAATGCAAAGAGATCAAACCAGTTAATCCTAAAGGAAATCAATCCTGAATATTCATGGAAGGACTGATGTTGAAGCTGAAGCTACTATACTTTGACCACCTGATGTGAAGGGCTCTTTAGACTCATTAGCAAAGAGCTTGATGCTGGGAAAGATTGAAGGCAGGAGGAGAAGGGGATGACAGAGGACTGGCATCACCGAGATGGTTGGATGGCATCACTGACCCAATGGACGTGAGTTTGAACAAGCTCTGGGAGATGATGAAGGACAGGGAAGTCTGGCATGCTGTAGCCCATTGGGTCACAAAGAGTTGGACATGACTGAATCATTAACACCTTTTAATACCTTTCACTTTCTAATAGATATGTGATTTTTTTTTAAACTGGGAAACATGAATCCAAGGGTCAGTTACCCAAAAGTTTAATGAAGTGTTTATAATTGACAATGCCTGATAAGGTTCCTTCTAATGAGTTGCAATTGTAATCATAAACTGATATCATTTCTAGTAGATAAACTGAATCAATGGATTAAAATTTGTGTTAAACCTTTATAAAATTTGTCCACATCAGCCTACTATAAAAGAGGAGAGTCAATGTAGGGGTGAAATTACAAGATGTACAGGCATTCAGTAAGAAGCTTCTGTGAGGATAGTCTGTGATTTCCTTTTGGATGGAGTCAATGGCCATGAGAGTTTAGAGCAAACCTTTGGCCACAGCACTGAAGTTATTCCAATAGTTTTGCAAGTTTTAATTTTAATGTGCAATTTTCTTATTCCACTGTCTCTGAAAAGTGTGAAAAAGAAGCCTCTAAGGAACAGGCAGAGGCTTATCAAGTATCTTAATTACTTTCTGATGAAATGAGACCCTTAATACCAGACAAACAGTAGATTTCCAATATAGCAAATGCAAAGCATATAAGTTACTTTGCAATGACTAGTTCAGGTCAGTTCAGTCACTCAGTTTTGTACATTCTTTGCTACCCCATGAACCGCAGCACACCAGGCCTCCCCGTCCATCACCAACTTCCGGAGTTCACCCAAACCCATGTCCATTGAGTCAGTGATGCCATCCAAGCATCTCATCCTCTGTCGTCCCCTTCTTCTCCTGTCTTCAATCTTTCTCAGCATCAGGGCCTTTTCAAATAAGTCAGCTCTTCACATCAGGTGGCCAAAGGATTGGAATTTCCGCTTCAACATCAGTCCTTCCAAGGAATATTCAGGACTGATCTCCTTTAGGATTGACTGTATGGCCTCTGCTTTTCAATATGTTGTCTAGGTTGGTCATAACTTTCCTTCCAAGGAGCAAGTGTCTTTTAATTTCATGGCTGCAGTCACCATCTGCAGTCATTTTGGAGCCCAGAAAAATAAAGTCAGCCACTGCTTCCACTGTTTCCCCATCTATTTCCCATGAAGTGATGGGACCAGATGCCATGATCTTAGTTTTCTGAAGCCAAACTTTTCACTCTCCTCTTTTACCTTCATCAAGAGGCTCTTTAGTTTTTCTTCACTTTCTTCCATAAGGGTGATGTCATCTGCATATCTGAAGTTATTGATATTTATCCCAGCAATCTTGATTCCAGCCTGTGCTTCCTCCAGCCCAGCGTTTCTCATGATGTACTCTGCATATAAGTTAAATAAGCAGGGTGACAATATATAGCCTTGACGTACTCCTTTTCCTATTTGGAACCAGTCTGTTGTTCCATGTCCAGTTCTAACTGTTGTTTCCTAACCTGCATACAGGTTTCTCAAGAGGCAGGTCAGGTGGTCTGGTATTCCCATCTCTTTCAGAATTTTCCACAGTTTCTTGTGATCCACACAGTCAAATGCTTTGGCCAGAGCAGCTGCTTTAAGGCAAGAAAAGGCTCTAACATGAAAAAAATAGTAAGAATATATTTATGGCCATATAAGGCTTAATTAAATATGTCCACTTGTAGGTGTTCAAAGAAGCCAAAAGTAGTGGGTTTATGTATATGAATCACTTTTACAGTTTTCTCAGAATTGTAGCCTTCATAGACAGGGTGGGCACTAGAAACATCCTCAGAGACCTTGGTGAAGTTACCTAACTAAGACCTATTTAAGATGGATTTTAGTTTCTTTTGCATGATGTGTTAAATTTTTTAAGAACCCATCTCAATGTTTCAAGAGAATCCATAGAGATCTGAAGAGAGATCATCTGGGTGCAAAAACCAATTTAATCCATTTCAGTATGTATATATGTATGTTATTGCTGTTGATCTGTTCAGTTTGTTTGTTTTTCCTGAACTAGGTGCTTGGAACTGAGGTTGTCACAAGACCTGCATAGAATTCTCCATAGGATTAGTTAACTGCACAATTGCTGCCACTGGGCATAAAGAAGTGTGAGTTTTTTCTATAAAGTTGGGTGAAAAAGTTATAATAAACAATGATTTCTGACATTTATTGATCTGTTCAGTTAGGATCCATAGAGCTTATCCAAAATTTTCATATGCCAATAGAAATAAATTTTATGTTTGTTCAGTAGTTAAAGGTAAGGAATTTTGAAGGAAATCTTATGTTACTGGAGACACTCTCTAGTGATACTGTCTAAGCCCATGTTTGGCAGCTTCCCTGAAGTGTATAAGATGTTCAGTTCGAGAAATTTAGAAATCTAATATAGAGTATCCTATGGGAATGAGCACTCCTCCAAGTTTTCTTCTAATAACTGCTCAAGGAAGAAACAAATAGCTTCCAATTTTTAAGGAAACAGTTACCAATTTGTATGTTGTCATGTCCTAGAAATACCAAGGGAACATTTCATGCAAAGATCGGCTTGATAAAGGATAGAAATGCTATGGACCTAACAGAAGCAGAAGATATTAAGAAGAGGTGGCAAGAATACACAGAACTGTACAAAAAAGAGCTTCACGACCCGGATAATCACGATGGTGATATCACTTACCTAGAGCCAGAAATCCTGGAATGTGAAGTCAAGTGGGCCTTAGAAAGCATCACTGTGAACAAGCTAGTGGAGATGATGGAATTCCAGTTGAGCTATTTCAAATCCTGAAAGATGATGCTATGAAAGTGCTGCACTCAATGTGCCAGCAAATTTGGAAAACTCAGCAGTGGCCACAGGACTGGAAAAGGTCAGTTTTCATTCCAATCCCAAAGGAAGGCAATCCCAAAGAATGTTCAAACTACTGCACAATTGCACTCATCTTACATGCTAGTAGAGTAATGCTCAAAATTCTCCAAGCCAGGCTTCAGCAATACCTGAACCACGAACTTCCAGATGTTCAAGCTGTCTTTAGAAAAGGCAGAGGAACTAGAGATTAAGTTGCCGACATTTGCTGGATCATCAAAAAAGCAAGAGAGTTCCAGAAAAACATCTATTTCTGCTTTATTGACTATGCCAAAGCCTTTGACTGTATGGATCACAATAAACTGTGGAAAATTCTGCAAGAGATGGGAATACCAGACCACTTGACCTGCCTCTTGACAAATCTGTATGCAGGTCAGGAAGCAACAGTTAGAACTGGACATGGAACAACAGACTGGTCCCAAATAGGGAAAGGAGTACATCACGGCTGTATATTGTCACCCTGCTTATTTAACTTATATGCAGAGTACATCATGAGAAACGCTGGACTGGAAGAAGCACAAGCTGGAATCAAGATTACCGGGAGAAATATCAATAACCTCAGATACGCAGATGACACCACCCTTATGGCAGAAAATGAAGAGGAATTAAAATGCCTCTTGATGGAAATGAAAGAGGAGAGTGAAAAAGTTGGCTTAAAAATCTACATTCAGAAAAGAAAGATCATGGCATCTGGTCCTATCACTTCATGGGAAATAGATGGGGAAAGAGTGGAAAAAGTGTCAGACCTTGTTTTATTGGGCTCCAAAATCACCGCAGATGGTGACTGCAGCCATGAAAGTAAAAACGCTTACTCCTTAGAAGGAAAGTTATGACTTTCCATCCAAGGAAAGATAGTGTATTCAAAAGCAGAGATCTTACTTTGCCAACAAAAGTCCATCTAGTCAAGGCTATGGTTTTTCCAGTGGTCTTGTATGGATGTGAAAGTTGGACCATGAAGAAAGCTGAGCACTGAAGAACTGATGCTTTTGAACTGTGGTGTTGGAGAAGACCAACCAATCCATCCTAAAGGAGATCAGTCCTGGGTGTTCACTGGAAGGACTGATGCTAAAGCTGAAACTCCAGTACTTTGGCCACCTTGTGTGAAGAATTGACTCATTGGAAAAGACTCTGATGCTGGGATGGATTGGGGGCAGGAGGAGAAGGGGACAACAGAGGATGAGATGGCTGGATGGCATCACTGACTCGATGGACATGAGTTTGAGTGAACTCTAGGAGTTGTGACGGACAGGAAGGCCTGCTATGCTGTGATTCATGGGGTCACAAAGAATCAGACACGACTGAGCAACTGAACTGAACTGAACTGACTGAACTGATGACCCAACAAATGCACTTTTATCTGAAAAAAAAAAAAAAGTGGATTTTTTCTTTATAACCTTGTCAGCAAACAGGAACTCAATTCTGGAAGATTTTCAATCTGGAGAACACAATATGAGATCAACCATACATTAAAGTGGAGTTCTGGTTGGGTATTTGCAAAAAGGAAGAGGATGCTTCTCTATCAGTGGCAGACAATAATCACATGTAATGTTTATTCCTTTAAATAAACACAAAAAAATATACACTAAAAACATATGTTGGAAAATTATGCTTTTAAAAAATGCTGAATATAAATTGACCACTCCAAAGTTAGCTGTCTTAGGAACTGAGAATAGAATAGTATTATGGTTGGAAACTGGGATTCTCACGTAGTGCAATGGTGAAGAATCCACCTGCCAATGCAGAAGACACAGGTTTGATCACTGGGTTGGGAAGACCCCCTGGAGGAGGAAATGGCAACACACACCAGTATTCTTGTCTGGGAAATCCCATGGTCAGAGGTCCCTGGCTGGCTATAGTCCAATGGGGTTGTAAAGAGTGATTGAGTGACTGAGCACAGACACACATTATTGAAGACTACAGGCAAGTGATATATGAATGTGTTAATGACACATGAATCTTGTAAGAACATGGTTCAGTTCAGTTCAGTTCAGTCGCTCAGTCATGTCTGACTCTTTCCAACCCCATGAATCGCAGCACGCCAGGCCTCCCTGTCCATCACCAACTCCCAGAGTTCACTCAGATTCACGTCCATCGAGTCAGTGATGCCATCCAGCCATCTCATCCTCTGTCATCCACTTCTCCTCCTGCCCCCAATCCCTCCCAGCATCAGAGTCTTTTCCAATGAGTCAACTATTTGCATGAGGTGGCCAAAGTACTGGAGTTTCAGCTTTAGCATCATTTCTTCCAAAGAAATCCCAGGGCTGATCTCCTTCAGAATGCACTGGTTGGATCTCCTTGCAATCCAAGGGATTCTCAAGAGTCTTCTCTAACACCACAGTTCAAAAGCATCAATTCTTCAGTGCTCAGCCTTCTTCACAGTCCAACTCTCACATCCATACATGACTACTGGAAAAACCATAGCTTTGACTAGATGGACCTTAGTCGGCAAAATAATGTCTCTGCTTTTGAATATGCTATCTAGGTTGGTCATAACTTTTCTTCCAAGGAGTAAGTGTCTTTAATTTCCTGGCTTGCAGTCACCATCTTGAGTGATTTTGGAGCCAAAAAAAATAAAGTCTGCCACTGTTTCCACTGTTTCCCCATCTATTTCCCATGAAGTGATGGGACCGAATGCCATGGTCTTCGTTTTCTGAATGTTGAGCTTTAGGCCAACTTTTTCACTTTCCTCTTTCACTTTCATCAAGAGGCTTTTCAGTTCCTCTTCACTTTCTGCCATAAGGGTGGTGTCATCTGCATATCTGAGGTTATTTATATTTCTCCCGGCAATCTTGATTCCAGGTTGTCTTTCTTACAGTCCAGCGTTTCTCATGATGTACTCTACATATAAGTTAAATAAGGAGGGTGACAATATACAGCCTTGATGTACTCCTTTTCCTATTTGCAACCAGTCTCTTGTTCCATGTCCAGTTCTAACTGTTGCTTCCTGACCTGCATACAGATTTCTCAAGAGGCAGGTCAGGTGCTCTGGAATTCCCATCTCTTTCAGAATTTTCCACAGTTTATTGTGATCCACACAGTTAAAGGCTTTGGCATAATCAATAAAGCAGAAATAGATGTTTTTCTGGAACTCTCTTGCTTTTTCCATGATCCAGCAGGTGTCGGCAATTTGATCTCTGGTTTCTCTGCCTTTTCTAAAACCAGCTTGAGTATCAGGAATTTCATAGTTCACGTATTGCTGAATCCTGGCCTGGAGAATTTTGAGCATTACTTTACTAGCATGTGAGATGAGTGCAATTGTGCAGTAGTTTAAGCATTCTTTGGGATTGCCTTTCTTTGGGATTGGAATGAAAACGGACCTTTTCCAGTCCTGTGGCCACTGCTGAGTTTTCCAAATTTGCTGGCATATTGAGTGCAGCACTTTCACATCATCATCTTTCAGGATTTGAAATAACTCAACTGGAGTTAGGTCTTCCAAATAAGCCCACAAATCCACAGGAATGAAAACACTAGGCAGACAACTATATTGATGGATTTCAGAGAGAGAGAAAATTAGTGAGACAAAAGAAGAGTCTATGGGGTATTCAAGATTCCACCAATGAATCTTCTGTTAACTCTGAAAAAGAAAAGACGGTAAGATGGTTCAGTTTACAGTATAGAATATAATCCGAGAATCAATAATAGAATGTGCTATTTGTAAAACTTCTTTGTAAAAATGCCTGGTCCTTTGCCTTTTTTAATCAGGTTACCTGTGTTTTTATTGTTGAGTTGTAGATGTTCTTTATATATTCTGAATGCTAATTTATTATCATATCAATAATTTGCAAATATTTTCTCCTATTGCACAGATTATCTTTTCATTCTATTGATTTCTTTCTTTGCTGTACAGAAGCTTTTTAGTTTGATGTCCTGCTGCTGCTACTAAGTCATTTCAGTTGTGTCTGAATCTTTCTGACGCTATGGACTATAGACCCTCAGGCTCCTCTGCCCATGGGACTTTCCTGGCAAGAATACTGGAGTGAGTTGTTGTGCCTTCCTCCAGGGGATCTTCCTGACCCAGAGATGAATCTGTGTCTCCTGAGGCTCCTGAATTGCAGCTGGATTCTTTAATGCTGAACCACCAAGGAAGCTCTTGATGGAGCCCTACTTGTCTATTTTTGCTTGGGTTGCTTGTGATTTCTGTGTCACATCCAAAAAAAAAAAAAAAATCATTGCTAAGACCAATGTCAAGAAGATTTTCCCTCTGTTTTCTTTTAGTAGTTTTACCATTTCAGTCCTTACAGTTAAGTCTTTAATCCATCTTGTGTTGATGTTTGTGATGCTGTAGGATAAGGGTTCAATTTCATTCTTTGGCATGTGAATATCCCTTTTCACCAACACAATTTATTAAAGAAACTATAATTTCTTTGTATATTTGGGGGACTCTGTCAATGATCAGTTGACTGTATGTAGGTTAATTTCTGGGCTCTCATTTCTGTTCCATTGGTCAAAACATATAAATAGCCAACAGATATGTGAAACATTCTCAAATAACTGGTCATCAATGAAATGCAAATAGAAACCACAATGAGCTATCACCTCACACTTGTTAGAATGATGATTATCAGAAAAACCAAAGGATAAATATTGGTATTCAGCATCATATAACTTACACATTTGTTTTTAAAACATGGTCAAACCAATAGGCAAAATAAATCTGCAAAAATCCTCAATGGTGAAAAATTGAAAGCATTTCCCCTAAAGTCAGGAACAAGACAAGGGTGCCCACTTTCACTACTACTATTCAACATAGTTCTGGAAGTTTTAGCCACAGCAATCAGAGCAGAAAAAGAAATAAAAGGAATCCGAATTGGAAAAGAAGAAGTAAAACTCTCACTGTTTGCAGATGACATGATCCTCTACATAGAAAACCCTAAAGACTCTACCAGAAAATTACTAGAGCTAATTAATGAATATAGTAAAGTTGCAGGATATAAAATCAACACACAGAAATCCCTTGCATTCCTATACACTAATAATGAGAAAGTAGAAAAAGAAATTAAGGAAACAATTCCATGCACCATTGCAACAAAAAGAATAAAATACTTAGGAATATATCTACCTAAAGAAACTAAAGACCTATATATAGAAAACTATAAAACACTGATGAAAGAAATCAAAGAGGACACTAATAGATGGAGAAATATACCATGTTCATGGATCAGAAGAATCAATATAGTGAAAATGAGTATATTACCCAAAGCAATTTACAAATTCAATGCGATCCCTATCAAGCTACCAGCGATATTTTTCACAGAACTAGAACAAATAATTTCAAGATTTGTATGGAAATACAAAAAACCTCGAATAGCCAAAGTAATCTTGAGAAAGAAGAATGGAACTGGAGGAATCAACTTGCCTGACTTCAGGCTCTACTACAAAGCCACAGTCATCAAGGCAGTATGGTATTGGCACAAAGACAGAAATATAGATCAATGGAACAAAATAGAAAGCTGCGAGATAAATCCACACACCTATGGACACCTTATCTTTGACAAAGGAGGCAAGAATATACAATGGAGAAAAGACAATCTCTTTAACAAGTGGCGCTGGGAAAACTGGTCAACCACTTGTAAAAGAATGAAACTAGATCACTTTCTAACACCGCACACAAAGATAAACTCAAAATGGATTAAAGCTCTAAATGTAAGACCAGAAACTATAAAACTCCTAGAGGAGAACATAGGCAAAACACTCTTCGACATAAACCACAGCAGGATCCTCTATGATCCACCTCCCAGAATTCTGGAAATAAAAGAAAAAATAAACAAATGGGACCTAATTAAAATTAAAAGCTTCTGCACAACAAAGGAAAATATAAGCAAAGCGAAAAGACAGCCTTCCGAATGGGAGAAAATAATAGCAAATGAAGCAACTGACAAACAACTGATCTCAAAAATATACAAGCAAAAAAAAAAAAAAATATA
>NW_024070186.1:56040833-56058968 GCF_014754425.2 Oryx dammah
GTTGCAAATATAAAAGAAAAATGTATCAGTGAATAAATTCATCTATCTAAATAAAAGAAGGATAACAAGGAAAATAAAAATTAATTGGAAGTTATCCTAATGAATCCTAATTCAACTATGCAGACCTACAAAACCCTTCTGTTCCATTTATATGTATCTCAAATTAGAAGCTTCATAAGGAAATAACTGTTATCTGACACATATTTCAATTATAGATTCATATTGATAATTGTATAATAAATTCAAATAACTATCTTAGCAAATGCTCTAATGTTAATTCAGTTCAGTTCAGTTCAGTCGCTCAGTCGTGTCCGACTCTTTGCAATTCCGTGAATCGCAGCACACCAGGCCTCCCTGTCCATCACCAACTCCCAGAGTTTACTCAAACCCATGTCCATCGAGTTGGTGATGCCATCCAGCCATCTCATCCTCTGTCATCCCCTTCTCCTCCTGCCCTCAATCCCTCCCAGCATCAGAGTCTTTTTCAATGAGTCAACTCTTCGCTTGAGGTGGCCAAAGTATTGGAGTTTCAGCTTTAGCATCAGTCCTTCCGATGAACACCCAGGGCTGATCTCCTTCATAATGGACTGGTTGGATCTCCTTGCAGTCCAAGGGACTCTCAAGAGTCTTCTCCAACACCACAGTTCAAAAGCATCAATTCTTTGGTGCTCAGCTTTCTTCACAGTCCAACTCTCACATCCATACATGACCACAGGAAAAACCATAGCCTTGACTAGATCTTTGTTGGCAAAGTTATGTCTCTGCTTTTGAATATGCTATCTAGGTTGGTCATAACTTTTCTTCCAAGGAGTAAGCATCTTTTAATTTCATGGCTGCAGTCACCATCTGTAGTGATTTTGGAGCCCCGCAAAATAAAGTCTGACACTGTTTCCACTGTTTCCCCATCTATTTCCCATGAAGTGATGGGACCAGATGCCATGGTCTTCGTTTTCTGAATGTTGAGCTTTAAGCCAACTTTTTCACTCTCCTCTTTCACTTTCATCAAGAGGCTTTTTAGCTCCTCTTCATTTTCTGCCATAAGGGTGGTGTCATCTGCATATCTGAGGTTATTGATATTTCCTCTGGCAATCTTGATTCCAGCTTGCAATTCATCCAGCCCAGCGTTTCTCATGATGTACTCTGAATATAAGTTAAATAAACAGGAAAGCACACTTAATGGATATATCCCAACCCTCAGTAGTGTCGACAGAGCTACTCTCTGATGTAGTTAAAGCAAATTGGATAACAGAACTTCACTATAGTCTGTGACTTGAGATCAGTTCAGTTCAGTTGCTCAGTCATCTCTGACTCTTTGTGACCCCATGGACTGCAGTACACCAGGCTTCTCTGTCCATCACCAACTCCTGGAGCTTGCTCAAACTCATGTCCATCAAGTCAGTGATGCCATCCAACTATCTCATCCTCTGTCCTTCCCTTCTCCTCCTGCCTTCTCTCTTTCCCAGCATCAGGGTCTTTCCCAATGAGTCAGTTCTTTGATTAAGTGGCCAAAGTATTGGAGTTTCAGCTTCAGCATCAGTCCTTCCAATGAATATTCAGGACAGATTTCCTTTAGGATTGACTTCAGATACACATGAGATAAGGGAAATAGGGCATTTCAGAAAATAAATATAGAAAAAGAAAAACTATAAAACTATAAAAAATACCTCTTAATTCAGGTTAATTGTTTAGAATGCTGAAAAGGCTTCTGGTTTCTATGAATGTTGAGCTTTAAGCCAAATTATGCCTGCAGATCAATATTCAAAGTGGTAAGAGGGCCCATTTAAATTTAATTTACTCCAGTAGAGTAGAGGATGACAGGTAATTTTAGTATATTTATTAATAGTCTTCCTCAATATTAAAGTACTTCTTTTGCTTTTTACAAATTAACATCTCTAAAATTAGATTGTGTCTTACAAAAATACAGTACTGTGTCAATCTTTCCTAATTCAAATAATCTATTTTAAGTACTCTCCTAGGTAAAAATCTATTTTTTTTCTGAGATATTCTTTTGCCTCCCAAAAGGACATTTGGCTTACTCAGGGTAAGTATGAAATTGCACTGGAAAGAGGAGGAACACCTGGGATCCACACAAAAAGGCTCAGCTATTTTCCTGTTTCCCTTTGCTTTCCAAATTAATGTCTTTTTCAGGTTCCTGTATTGTTTGTTTGCATCTGGTACTAAAATAGGTGTGAAAAGGCAAAAACATCTCGCCTTTCAGTCATATTCTCCATAAATCTATGGGGTGGCTAGTCCTACATATAGCCTCTGCAGTCTGGTACTTCTGCCACAGAGACTCTCCTTCATGGTGTTGATCTCAGTTGTACTATCTTTCATTCCCTGGAGTTTTGGAAAACGTATGCATATATTCCATGCTGCCATAAGGGATGGCTCAGTTGGTAAAGAATCCACCTCCAATGCAGGAGGCACAGGAGACATGGGTTCAATCTCTGGGTCAGGAAGATCCCCTGGAGGAGGAAATAGCTAACTACCCCAGTATTCTTGCCTGAAAAATCCCATGGACAAAGGATCCTGACGGCTACTGTCCAAAGGATGGCAAAGAGTTGGACATGACTGAGCAACTAAGCACAAGCACAACAGAGCTATTTCATACATTTTCACTGCTGGTCTACTCTTGTGTTGACAGTAGAGTGTTCTGTTAAATATATGCTTTATTGAAATGGATCCATCTGGTGCAGCTCTCTCCACTCATGGATACAAACTGAGAGCTGGTACAAAAACCTGTCCCCTCATTTTTTCCCTTTTCTACAAACATATTCAAAATTTCATTCTGTTTCCAAGAAACAAAGCAGAAGAGTAATCTCAGTGAAAAAAAAAATTTTTTCCGATCAATTCTGAAAAATAGATAATCTATCAGAAAGATTTAAAAATTACTTTCACTTCTGTTTTAGAGATGGATATATCCTATTGTCAGAGAACAATGCCATACAAATTAAATCAAGTAATACAATTTTTTTTTCTCTAAGTTCTTTCTCATCAAGGGATTTCTTTTGATAACTTTCTTTTCTGTGAAGTAATCCACTCAGAAAACATCATACATGAGTATAGTCAAAGAACAAATGTCTTAGGTCCTACATTTATAATTTAGCCACAGTATGCAATATATTATATGGTCTGTATATTTTCAGTCCTTTGTAGGTTTTGTTAATATGAATCGGTATTCTCCAAGACTCTCAGAGACTTTAACAAGAAAGAATTTATGAAACTACAAGTCTGGGATTAAAACTGAGACTATAATGACTTCATGAAGACTATATGAGTCTTTGAGGATATATCAAAATAGCTATTCAGATTTATATAAGTACCATCTCCCTACTTGCCTGCAAATTTTAATTAATCTTTTGCATCCAAATGTTCACAAATATTTCTTATCTCTGCCACATAGTTTGCCTCAAAATACTGAGGCAATATTTAAAATATCCCATCTAAAATATTCCTAAAGATTTAAGCAAATAAGATTTAGGCTACAGATTAAGCTTTCACTATGTTAGAACAATTACTAAAAAAAAAAAAGTTCCCAAAGCATACTATTGCCCACAATAAGTAATAAAATGTTCATGTCTTTAAAGTTTTAAGAATGATTTTTAAAAGCAAGTAAATATAAGCTAATTCATAACTTACTGTAAGATAGTTTACTTATAAAATGCAACCTTGAGATGTCAATATAAATTAATATTGTGAGACAAATGCTACCTTTATACTTTGAGACAAATATTTGGTTCATTTCAGTTGTTCAGTCGTGTCCAACTCTGCAACTCCCTGGACTGGAGCACTTCAGGCTTCCCTGTCAATCACCAACTCATGAGGCTTGCTTAAACTCATGTTCATCAAGTTGGTGATGCCTTTGAACTGTCTCCTCCTCTGTTGTCACTTTCTCCTCCTGACTTAAATCTTTTCAGCATCAGGATCTTTTTCAATGCTTTGAGACAGATATTAGCTAAATTTAAGTCTTTTTAGGGGTTCCCAGGTGGCACCAGTGGTAAAGAACCCATCTGCCAATGCAGGAGATAAAAGAGACGCAGATTCAATCCCTGGGTCAAGAAGATTCCTTGGAGTAGGAAATGACAATGTACTTCATTATTCTTGTCTGGAAAGTTTCCGTGGACAAAGGAGCCTGGTGGGCTACAATCCACATGGTCGCAAACAGTCTGACAGGACTGAATGTGCACACATACACATCACATACACGTCTTTCACATTTAAGTCCAGTGAACTTTAGGAATCTCCACAATTTCTGGAATTTTCAAGTCAATGCACAATTTCCTGATTTTTCAAGAAAACTCATTATTATTTTTACCTGAACACCCAGGATTTTAATTCACGGTCTCAATGAGATGTTACTTTGGCTTGGAGATTATCTCATCCTGCTACTCTTTCTGTCCCATATCAATTCAAATGTTGTCTTTTATTTTTAATTTTTTTATTTAGACTGGGTGATAGTGCTACTGGGCAACTTACAAGTTATGTGTACAGACCAGAATTTACTCTATGGTTGTGTGAGCAGAGGGGATATATATTGTAGAAAGAAAACTTTAAAAGTGAACATTATCCATCAATGCTTATGAAAATTCCTGTTCACCTTGGCAGCTATTCAGGTTTAGATTGGCATGAAGGTGAAATCTTGATGGGATTAATGTCCTTATAAAATGAAAAAGAGATAAGAGATATTTCTGTCTTTCTCTTGTTCTAACCACTTGTACCCCACCATGAAAGGGTACAGCTGTAAAGCATCTATCTGCAAACCAAGGCTTTCACCATAAACTGAATCTGACATCACCTTAATCTTTGATTTCCCAACCTCCAGAACTGAGAGAATGCTTTTTATTTAAATCACCCAGTCTATATTTTGTTACAGCAGTCTGAACTAAGACACTTATATTTCTCCATATACTCCAATATTCTGGCATATTACGTAGATTGTATGTTCTCTTCTTTCTTTGTTCTTTGATGATTTCCAAATCATTTTCATTACTGATCCTGAGCAGGATATATTTTACTTTTGACATTGTTCCTAAGGCTTAACCTTAAACCCATGATGAGCATTTTTCCCATAACTACCTGGGAAATTAGTTTTGTATCATATGCCAATAATGTAATCATACAAAATTATTGACATGCAAGTTTGATTTCTCAATTTATCTTGATATCATTGGACTTTGGACAATTTAGCTATTAGTTCAGTTCATTTCAGTTGCTCAGTCATGTCCGACTCTTTGCGACCCCATGAATTGCAGCATGCCAGGCCTCCCTCCTGGAGTTCACCCAAACTCATGTCCATCGAGTCGGTGATGCCATCCAGCCATCTCATCCTGTCATCCCCTTCTCCTCCTGCCCCCAATCCCTCCCAGCATCAGAGTCTTTTCCAATGAATCAACTCTTCACATGAGGTGGCCAAAGTACTGGAGTTTCAGCTTTAGCATCAGTCCTTCCGATGAACACCCAGGGCTGATCTCCTTTAGAATGGACTGGTTGGATCTCCTTGCAGTCCAAGGGACTCTCAAGAGTCTTCTCCAACACCATAGTTCAAAAGCATCAGTCCTTTGGTGCTCAGCTTTCTTCACAGTTCAAATTTCACATCCATACATGACCACTGGAAAAACCATAGCCTTGACTAGACGGACTTTTGTTGGCAAAGTAATATCTCTCTTTTTTAATATGCTGTCTAGGTTGGTCATAACTTTCCTTCCAAGGATCAAGCATCTTTTAATTTCATGACTGCAATCACCATCTGCAGTCTATTTGGAGCCCTCAAAAATAAAGTCTAACACTGTTTCCACTGTTTCCCCATCTATTAGCCATGAAGTGATGGGACTGGATGCCATAATCTTAGTTTTCTTTATGTTGAGCTTTAAGCCAATTTAGCTATACTGAAGAACATAATGGATGTATCTCGTAACTGTATTATAAAATAAAGAAAAAAAAAACTAACAGAAAATTAGAACAATTCATAAAAAATTGATGACTTTCAATATCTTGGAAAAGTGAATACTTATTAATTTATATTTTTGACAGTTTTTTATGTATGTAATGAATCAGTGGAAATTCAGTATTACAGATGGGTAATAGAGGTGATTAAGTCATCAAATGGATTAACTTAATAACCATGTTTTAAATGTGAGTGTATTAAACAGTTTCATTGTTAATGAAGAAAAAATATATTCTAAAACTTATTGGCAAAAAAAATCAATATTAAATATGTAAATTAATTTTCTGTCTTTCCTTTTCCAATAAAATCTTTTCATCTGAATTGATCTTTCTATCATCTATTTTTCATCTGAAAATACTTTTTCCTAAAATGAAGAAAAGTAGGGAATATCCTATATAACATGCACTTATGGACCACATGGTGATGGTGGTTTTGTTGCTGCTGTTGCTGCTGCTAAGTTGCTTCACTCATGTCCAACTCAAGTCATGTCTAACTCTTGGGACCCCATGGACTGTAGCCTGCCAGGCTCCTTTGTCCATGTGATTTCCCAGGCAAGAATACTGGAGAAGGTTGCCATTTCCTTCTCCAGAGGATCTTCCTGATCCAGAGATCGAACCCACGTCTCCAACTTTGCAAGCAGTCTTCTGTATTGAAGGTAGATTCTTCACCTGACTAGGCCAGTAGGGAAGCTCTGTGCCATGCTAAACTGCTTCAGTCATGTCCGACTCTTTGCAACCCTCTGGACTGTAGCCCACCAGGCTACTCTATCCTTGGGATTCTCCAGGCAAAAATACTGGAGTGGTTGGCCATGCCCTCCTCCATGTGATCTTCCAGTATTGGCAGGTGGGTTCTTTAGTGCCATCTGGGAAGCCCAGGGAAGACCTTCAGTTCAGTTCAGTTCAGTTCAGTCACAAAGTCATGTTCTGCTATTTGCAACCCCATGGACTGCAGCATGCCAGGCCTCCCTGTCCATCACCAATTCCCTGAGTTTACTCACACTCTTTCCATTGAGTCAGTGATGCTATCCAACCATCTCATCCTCTGTCATGCCCTTCTCCTTCCACCTTCAATCTTTCCCAGCATCAGGGTCTTTTCAAATGAGTCAGTTCTTCACATCAGGTGGCCAAAGTATTGGAGTTTCAGCTTCAGCATCAGTTCTTCCAAATGAATATTCAGGACTGATTTCCTTTAGGATGGACTGGTTGGATCTCCTTGCTGTCCAAGGGACTCTCAAAAGTCTCCAGTACCACAGTTCAAAAGCATCAATTCTTCAGCACTCAGCTTTCTTTATAGTCCAACTCTCACATCCATACATGACCACTGGAAAAACCATAGCTTTGTCTAATGGAACTTTGTTGAGTCCTGAAAGTAAATATATATGCTCACATAGATACCCTTTGAATGAAGTCATTTAACCACTTCCAAAAAATTGCATTTAGAGTATACACAAAATGAAGATTACATGTGAGGTCTCTACTCCTCTAAATGAATCATTTTCTTTGATCAGAATATTAAACCCTCTGCCAGTTGAATAGTTAGTTGGCTGTTTCATTTCTCCATCAGTATATGTACTGCCAACAACAGACACATCTTAACAATTAGAGAAGAATTATCCTTTGGGCGAACATTGTCAAATGACTATACTTTCCTTATAGGAAATTACTTCTCTGATTTGAAACAAAATTATATATATATTTTTTAATTTTGCAAAACAATTAATTTGAAAATGTTTTACAAACTATTATCAAATATATTTCTTTTATAACATTTATGTGCATATCTCCATTGTTAACACCTTTCATTTAATATTTTATACTATTATTTGACCAATGAAAAATCATTTCTCAAAGAATGTCACATAAATTGGCCAGTTATATTTGTTTATCTTTTAGTTCATCAGCTAGCAATTCTTCTCTATTGACTATTACAACCATTTTTTTCAATGCATATACCAATGATATATACATTTTTTTCAATGCATATACTATTGAAAAATTTTAAAAGCTACTTACCACATAGTGTGACAAATTTAAAATGACTTCATTCTAAAACTGCCATTTTAAGGCAGTTGTTGTAGTATGATAAAAAACACTGTTGCAAGATTTTAAGTGCTTTGGCCTTTTCCAATTCTTAAAAATAGCCTCTAGATTTCCCTCTGACTTTTAAGAAGTGACTAAGATGATCTCTTCTCAGAAAAAAATTTGTCTATTAAAAGGTCAAGAAAACTATGGAGTTCCCTTAAGAAATTGTAGAGGCACTTAATTTTAAGAGCTTTATTAAGAAAATGATCTACCTAAGACAATACATTTACCTTAATTTACAGGAATTGTTGAGACTTTTTCAGAGTTCTTTGAATAATATTCTCTGTTTTTGCAAGAATAAAGAAAGTGTAATTGAAATAGGGTTTCAGAAAATTCAAAAATAAATAATTTTTAATTTACTATCAGAATTTTAAATTAATTTATTATTCTGGGCTGTAACAGAGTTTAAATATAGTTATCATATATTTAAAATTGCTATCCACCAATAAATGTAATTATTGAAAACTTCAAACTGATCTATCTGATTCTCACTGCACAGTGCAGAAGTGCCTACGTTCTAATAGCAAGCCATTTCATGAAAAATGGTTTATTACCTCTCTTATGTTGTCTCCAACACATCAAAAATGGGTTCAGCTGTGCACATAGACTGCTAGAACATTTGGAAATTTGTGCTAAATTTTCATTTATTTATTTAAACTCTTGACAGAGAAACGAAAACTTGTTTTCTCTAAGAGTTTCTATCTACTTTCTTCTTTTTTTCTTCCTCCACTCTACATCATTATGTAGACTCCAACTTTCTCTAACTCACATGTACTAATCTTCTTTGGTCACAGCTTAAGCATTACTTTTAACAAAACCACATAAATAACACCCAAATTATCCTTATGCATTCTCACAGCATACTATTTTTTACCTTTTTTGGTATATATCAGTGTGAAGCATCTGCTTGCCAAGCAGTAGATGACAGTTTAATCCCTGGGCCAGGCAGATTCCCTGGTGAAGGAAATGTTAATTCCCTCCAATGTTCTTCCTAGAAAATTCCATAGTGGGCTACAGTCCATTGGGGTTGCAAAGAGTCAGACACAAGTTAGCAACTTAACAACAAACTGTAAAGCAGAAGTGAGGAACAGATGGGGGAAGAGAAGTCAAGGATGATAATAATCATGTATCATAGGTAATGAGGGGGTCAAGAGAGTGTCTGAAGTTAGAAAAATAAAATATGGAAATTTATATATGTTATGGAAATATTTAAAAGGAGTTTAACAGGGCAATAAATTTATGTAAAAGAAATCTACAACTATCCTATTGTTTAATTAATAAATCATATATATAGCTAACAAAATCAAGAAAGAGATCCATAAACATTATTTAGACCTGTGTGGATCACAATAAACTGTGGAAAATTCGGAAAGAGATGGGAATAACAGACCACCTGACCTGCCTCTTGAGAAATCTGTATGCAGGTTAGGAAGCAACAGTTAGAACTGGTCATGGAACAACAGACTGCTTTCAAATAGGAAAAGGAGTACGTCAAGGCTGTATATTGTCACCCTGTTTATTTAACTTCTATGCAGAGTACATCATGAGAAACGCTGGGCTGGACAAAACACAAGCTGGAATCAAGATTGCTGGGAGAAATATCAATAACCTCAGATATGCAGATGACACCACCCTTATGCCAGAAAGTGAAGAGGAACTAAAAAGCCTCCTGATGAAAGTGAAAGTGGAGAGTGAAAAAATTGGCTTAAAGCTCAACATTCAGAAAACAAAGATCATGGCATCCGGTCCCATCACTTCATGGGAAATAGATGGGGAAACAGGGGAAACAGTGTCAGACTTTATTTTTGGGGCTCCAAAATCACTGCAGATGGTGACTGCAGCCATGAAATTAGAAGACTCTTACTCTTTGGAAGAAAAGTTATGACCAACCTAGATAGCATATTCAAAAGCAGAGACATTATTTTGCCGACTAAGGTCCGTCTAGTCAAGGCTGTGGTTTTTCCTGTGGTCATGTACGGATGTGAGAGTTGGACTGTGAAGAAGGCTGAGTGCCAAAGAATTGATGCTTTTGAACTGTGGTGTTGGAGAAGACTCTTGAGAGTCCCTTGGACTGCAAGGAGATCCAACCAGTCCATTCTGAAGGAGATCAGCCCTGGGATTTCTTTGGAAGGAATGATGCTAAAGCTGAAGCTCCAGTACTTTGGCCACCTCATGTGAAGAGCTGACTCATTGGAAAAGACTCTGATGCTGGGAGGGATTGGGGGCAGGAGGAGAAGGAGACGACAGAGGATGGGATGGCTGGATGGTATCACTGACTCAATGGACGTGAGTCTGGGTGAACTCCAGGAGTTGGTGATGGACAGGGAGGGCTGGCGGACTGCGATTCATGGGGTCGCAAAGAGTCAGACACGACTGAGCGACTGAACTGAACTGAACTGAAGGAGCCTAAATGGGAAAAGAATGAGTTTAGGAATCTTAGGGTATTGATCTCTATTTTAAGTTACCACTGTTGTTTAGTTCTTAAATCATGTCTGACTCTTTGTAACCCCATAGACTGTAGCCCACCAGACTCTGTCCATGGGATTTCACAGACAAGAATACTAGAGTGGGTTGTAGTTTTCTCCTCCAGGGGATATTTCTGACCTGAGGATTGAACTGGTGTCTTCTTCATTGCAAGCAAATTTTCACTACTGAGCCACCACAGAAGCTCTAAATTACTCCGGGTAGATTTTTTTTTTTTTTTAACCATGTTATGTTACTTAGTTACTTTCTTCTATAATGCTGTAGGAAAAAAATAATAATAAAAGAAGAAAAAAAAAAACTTGCAAATCAGTGGTATAAAAACAATAAGTACTTATTTCTTGTTAACATAGTTGCAGTTTAGCTAGAGTGACTCTACCCCAGGCTCTGCTGGGCTAAAAGTGTCTCATTGTAGAGGCCAAATTACAGTCACCTGCTACCCATGACCTTTTTTCTTACTAAGATGACAGAAGCTCAAGGGAACAATGCCAGTCATATATACACATAGCAAACCTTTACAGACATCAGGTCTACAAACATTCCTTTGATCTGCACAAGTCAAATAACCTAGGCTCCTGTCAAGTAGCTGGAAAGTACATCCCACTATGAGATTCTGAAAGTGATGTGTACATGTAATTTTACATAGGGAGTAAAGAAGAACCAACAAATTAAATTTACTATAAAGTGAGTGAAGTCACTCAGTTGTGTCCAACTCTTTGAGACCCCCTGGATAGTAGCCTGCACCAAGACATTTCGTGGTGGCTTTCATATATCTGATCTCATTGGAGAAGTCTTAGCCTTATTCATCAATCATGTTGGACTGCTCTTTAGTCTTTCTTTACACATATGCTCTTTCATTTTGTCCACACATGCTTTTGGTTAGTTAAATTTTATTCATCATTTGAATACAAATTGGGCTTCAGTTTAATGATTTGTTATGATTGCTGTTGGTTTAGTATTACTCTATACTTCTCATGTGAAATGATCAACTGTCATGAAATGATTTGTTCAGGGAATTTTCTTCCTTGTTAAGCTCCTGCGTACACAAGGAAATGACCTATCCTGGACAACACATCACCAGGATGAAATATATTGTCTGTTACATATTTATACTATCAGAAAATATCACTTATATGTGGAATCTAAAAAAATGGTACAAATGAACTTATTTAAATCAGAAACAGACTCACAGACATAGAAAACAAACTCATGGTTATCAAAGAGCAGAGGGAAGTGGTGGGGGTGCGGGGGATAAATTAGGAGTTTAGGACTAGAAAATGTAAACAACTATATATATAACAGATAAACAACAAGGTCCTACTATATATCACAGGAACTATATTTAACACCTGGCATGCTGCGATTCACGGGGTCACAAAGAGTTGGACACAACTGAGCAACTGAACTGAACTGAACTGAATAAATCATAATGGAAAAGAACATGGAAAATTACACACACACACACACACATATATAACTGAATCACTTTACTATACACCAAAAATGAACACACAATTGTAAATCAAATATACATCAAGAAAAAAATTTTAAATGAATTGATTCCATCCCAAACCACCCACTTCATCACAACATATTCCTATATTACAGTTATGCAGTACATTTTTTTTTATCTTAAACACTATTATAAAACTAAACTAAAAGTTAATTTCTTTTCATTTTCTCATCTGTTTAAGATAGGTTTATTGAGTACTGCTTACATAGCTTTGTCGACTGTTTGAGGTTAGGTGTAAAGTGTTAAAATGGACAAAATTCCTACCCACAGAGAACTCTTATTCTAGTGGGGGAAAGAGAAGATAATATATACACTATAATATTAGTAATAATTACTATGAAAGACAATAAGATCTATTTAGAGTGACAAGAACAATTGATAGAGACCAATGGAAAGGCTTCTTTGAGATGATATTCTAATGAAGACTCTGAATACAGGAGGGAGCTATATGAACAAGTGGGAAGTGGCACTGCAAAACTGATAAAGACACCACCTGATGAGGAACTGAAGAATTAAACTTTCCACACATCATTGATATATTTACTAAAGAAAGATATTAAACTTTGAAATAAAATGACAAAAAGTATTATATACACATCCAAGAGTGTTATTGGATAAATAACAGTATTTTTATTTTATGAGATTGTAAAATACTCATAACTCTTCCATGTTCTAGCTACTGTAAACAGTGCTGCAATGAGCAATGGAACACATGTGTCTTTTACAATTTTGGTTTCCTCAGGGTATATGTGTAGGAGTGGAATTGCTGGGTCTTATGGTGGTTTTATTCCTAGTTTCTTTTTTAAGGAATCTCCATACCTACCGTCTCCCACAGTGGCTGTTTCAATTTACATTTCCACCAACAGTGCAAGAGCATTCCCTTTCCTCCACACCTCCGGCATTTATTGTTTGTAGACTTTTTGATGATAGCCATTCTGACTGGTGTGAGGTGATATCTCATTGTAGCTTTGATTTGCATTTCTAGAATAATGAGTGATGTTGAGCATCTTTTCATGTGTTTGTTAGCCATCTGTATGTCTTTGGAGAAATATCTATTTAGGTCTTTTTTCCCACTTTTTGATTGGGCTGTTTGATTGCGTTTTCTATGTACAGTATCATGTCATCCGCAAATAGTGAAATGACACTGTTTGTCATCTGTGTGACAAACATCTTCTTTTTTTCCAGTCTGAATTCCTTTTATTTCTTTCTGTTCTCTGATCTCTGTAGCTAGGACTTCCGGAATTATGTTGAATAATAGTGGTGAAAGTGGGCACCCTTAACTTGTTCCTGATTTTAGGGGGGATGCTTTCAGTTTCTCACCATTGAGAATGTTTGCTGTAGGCTTATCATATATGGCCTTTACTATGTGGAGGTAAGTTCCTTCTATGCACCCATTTAATTATAAACGGGTGCTGAGTTTTGTCAAAGGCTTTTTCTGCATCTGTTGAGATTATCATGTGGCTTTTATCTTTCAATTTGTTAATATCATGTATCACATTGATTGATTTGAGTATATTGAAGAATACTTTCTTCCCTGGAATAAACCTAACTTGATCATGGTGTATGAGCTTTTTGATGTGTAGTTGAATTCTGTTTGCTAAAATTTTGTTGAGGATTTTGATCTGTGTTCATCAGTGATATTGGCTGGTAGTTTTCTTTTTTGTGTATTGTCTTTTTCTGGTTTTAGTATCAGGGTGATGATGACCTCATATGAATGAGTTTGGAACTGTTCCTTCCTCTGCAATTTTTTGAAAGAGTTTTAGAAGGATAGGCATTAGCTCTTCTCTAAATGTTTGATAGAATTATCCTGTGAAGCCATCTGGTCCTGGGCTTTCTTTGGGGGGAGATGTTTGATATGACAACTTCAATTTCAGTGCTTATACTTGGGTTGTTCATAATTTCTATTTCTTCCTGATTCAGTCTTGGAAGATTGAATTTTTCTAAGAATTTGTCCATTTCTTCCAGGTTATCCATGTTATTGCCATATAGTTGTTTATAATAGTCTCTTATAATCCTTTGTATTTCCGCATTGTCTGTTGTAACCTATCCTTTTTCATTTCTAATTTTGTTGATTTGATTCTTCTCTCTTTTTTCCTGATAAGTCTGGCTAAATTTTGTCAATTTTGTTTATCTTCTCAAAGAACAAACTTTTAGTTTTATTAATCTTTACTATTGTTTAGTTAATTTCATATTCATTTATTTCTGCATAGATCTTATGATTTCTTTCCTTCTACTAATTTTGGAGTTATTTTGTTTTTCTTTTTCCAGTTGTTTTAGGTGTAAATTTAGGTTGCATATTTAATGTTTTTCTTGTATCTTGAGGTAGGGTTGTATTACCATAAACTTCCCTCTTAGAACCGCTTTTGCTGCATTCCATAGGTTTTGAGTTGTGTTTTCATTGTCTTTTGTTTCTAGAGATATTTTTACTTCCCTTTTGATTTCTTCAGTAACCTCCAGGTTATTTAGAAATGTGTTGTTTAACCTCCATGTGTTTGTGTTTCTTAAAGTTTTTTTCTTGTAATTGATATCTAGTCTCATAGCATTGTGGTTGGAGTGATGCTTGATATGATTCCAATTTTCTTAAATTTACTGCAGTTTGATTTTTGACCCAAGATGTGGTTTATCCTGGAGAATGTTCCATGTGCACTTGAGAAGAAAGTGTGTTCTTCTGCATTTTGATGGAATGTCCCAAAGATATCTATGAGATCCATCTCATCTAATGCATCATCTAAGACTTGTATTTCCTTATTAATTTTCTGTTTTGATGATCTGTCCATTGGTGTGAGTGGGATGTTAAAGTCTCCTACTATTATTGTGTTACTGTCCATTTCTCCTTTCATGTCTGTTAGTGTTTGTCTTATGTATTGAGGTCCTCCTATGCTGGGTGCATAAATATTTACAATTGTTATGTATTCCTTTTGGATTGATCCCTTGATCATTATATAGTATCCTTCATTATCTTTTGTAATCTTCTTTATTTTAAGGTCTATTTTGTCTGAAATGAGGATTACTACTCCAGCTTTCTTTTGTTTGCCATTTGCATGGAATATAGTTTTCCATCCTCATTTTCAGTCTGTATGTGTCTTTAGGTCTAAAGTGGGCTTTTTGTAGACAGCATATATATGGGGTTTATTTTTGTAAACATGCAGCCAGCCTGTGTCTTTTCATTGGAGCATTTAATTCATTTACATTTGAATTAATTATTGATATGTATGTTCCTATTGCCATTTTCTCTATTGTTTGGGGTTGAATTTGTAGATCTTTTTCTTCTGTTGCATTTCTTGATTATATAAATTCCTTTAACATTTGTTGTAAAGCTGGTTTGGTGGTACTGATTTCTCTTAACTTTTACTTGTCTGAAAATCTTTTTATTTCTCCAGTAATTTTGAATGAGATCCTTGCTGGGTACAGTAATCTCGGTTGTAGATTTTTCCCTTTCAGTACTTTAAATATAGCCTGCTACCACTGCTGCTGCTAAGTCGCTTCAGTCATGTCCAACTCTGTGTGACCCCATAGACAGCAGCCCACCAGGCTCCTCCATCCCTGGGATTCTCCAGGCAAGAACACTGGAATGTGTTGCCATTTCCTTCTCCAATGCATGAAAGTGAAAAGTGAAAGCGAAGTCGCTCAGTCGTGTCCAACTCTTAGCGACTCCATGGACTGCAGCCTACCAGGCTCCTGCATTCATGGGATTTTCCAGGCAAGATTACTGGAGTGGGGTGCCATTGCCTTCTCCGTAAATATATCCTACCATTTCCTTTTGGCCTGCAGAGTTTCTGCTGAAAGATCACCTGTTAAACAGGTGGGGTCTCCCTTGTATGGTACTTGTTGCTTTTCCCTGTTGTTTTTAATATTCTTTCTCTTTCTTTGTGTTTATTCTCTGTTAGTTTGATTAATATGTGTCTTGGTGTGTTTCTCCTAGGGTTTATCCTGCATGGTACTCTTTGCACCTCCTGAACTTAATTGACTATTTCCTTTTCCATGTTGGGGAAATTTTCAACTATAATCTCTTCAAAAATTTTCTCATGTGTTTTCTTTTTCTCCTCTCCTGTGACATCTATAATTGAATGTTGGTCATTTGATTCATTTACATTTGAAGTAATTATTGATATGTATGTTCCTAATGCCATTTCCTCTATTGGAGAGGTCTCTGAGACTATCCTCAGTTCTTTTCATTCTTTATACTTTATTTTGCTCTTCAGAAGTTATTTCTACCATTTTAACTTCCAACTCACTCATTTGTTCTGCTTCAGATATTCTGCTACTGATTCCTTCTAGAATATTTTTAATGTCAGTAGTTGTGTTGTTTGTCTCTGTGTGTTTATTCTTTAATTATTCCAGGTCTTTGTTAACTGATTCTTGCATTTTCTCCATTCTGTTTTCAAGGTTTTTGATCATCTTTACTATCTTTATTCTGAATTCCTTAACGGCAACTTTCCTATTTCCTATTCATTTGTTTGGACTTCTGTGTTTTCGTTTGTTCCTTCATTTGTTTGGTATTTCTCTCAGTTCATTATTTATTTATTTATTTTAACTTATTGTGTTTAAGGTCTCCTTTTCAGAGGCTTCAAAGTTGAATTCTTTCTTCCTTTTGGTTTTCTGCCCTCCCAAGCTTGCTCCGGTGGTTTGTGTAGGCTTCATATAGGGTGAGATTTGTGCTGAGCTTGTTGTTGTTGTTTTTGTTTGTTTCCTTTTCCTCTGATGGGCAAGGTTGAGAGAGGTAGTAATCCTGCCTGCTAATGGTTGGGTTTGTATTTTTGTTTGTTGTTTAGATGAGACATCCTGCACAGAATGCTACTGCTGGTTGGGTGATACCAAAATGTGTATTCAAGTGGTTTCTGTTGAGTGAGTTCTCACTATCTGATACCCGCTAGGGTTAGTTCTCTGGTAGTCTAGGGTCCTGGAGTCTAAACTTCCACTCCAAATGCTCAGGGCTTGATCTCTGGTCAGGGACAAAGTTTCCACAAGTGGTTTGTTATGGAACTAATTGAGATTAAAATAAATACCTAAAATGAGAAACCAAAGATGCACCCCATTAAATGGCAGTTACAAAATCAGGCAAATAATAATTAAAGAAATGGAATATATATATATATACTTATACACCCATCAGTTCAGTTCAGCTCAGCTCAGTCGCTCAGTCGTGTCTGACTTTTGCGACCCCATGAACTGCAGCACACCAGGACTCCCTGTCCATCACCAACTTCCGGAGTTCACTCAGACTCACGTCCATCGAGTCCGTGATGCCATCCAGCAATCTCATTCTCTATCGTCCCCTTCTCCTCCTGCCCCCAATCCTTCCCAGCATCAGAGTCTTTTCCAATGAGTCAACTCTTTGCATGAGGTGACAAAAGTACTGGAGTTTCAGCTTTAACATCATTCCTTCCAAAGAAATCCCAGGGTTGATCTCCTTTAAAATGGACTGGTTGGATCTCCTTGCAGTCCAAGGCACTCTCAAGAGTCTTCTCCAACACCACAGTTCAAAAGCATCAATTCTTCGGTGCTCAGCCTTTTTCACAGTCCAACTCTCACATCCATACATGGCCACAAGAAAAACTATAGCCTTGACTAGACGGACCTTAGTCGACAAAATAATGTCTCTGCTTTTGAATATACTACCTAGGTTGGTCATAACTTTTCTTCCAAGGAGTAAGCATCTTTTAATTTCATGGCTGCAGTCACCAACTGCAGTGACTTTGGAGCCCCCCCAAATAAAGTCTTACACGGTTTCCACTGTTTCCCCATCTATTTCCCATGAAGTGATGGGACCAGATGCCATGATCTTCGTTTTCTGAGTGTTGAGCTTTAAGCCAACTTTTTCACTCTCCACTTTCACTTTCATCAGGAGGCTTTTTAGTTCCTCTTCACTTTCTGCCATAAGGGTGGTGTCATCTGCATATCTGAGGTTATTGGTATTTCTCCGAGCAATTTTGATCCCAGCTTGTGTTTCTTCCAGTCCAGCATTTCTCATGATGTACTCTGCATAGAAGTTAAATAAGCATGGTGACAATATACAGCCTTGACATACTCCTTTTCCTATTTGGAAACAGTCTGTTGTTCCATGTCCACTTCTAACTGTTGCTTCCTGACCTGCATACAGATTTCTCAAGAGGCAG